>NC_079206.1:61659949-61967449 GCF_026745355.1 Beta vulgaris subsp. vulgaris | reverse complement strand
AGATATCATGGTCTACTTTTTGCACTAATCACAAACTTTCCTTTGACTATGTTTTGTGATTTTTATGTTGGAAAAATACAGTCATGTGGGATCTTGTAGATTCGTTTTGATATAAGCTTTTACAATATCAACCTTGTTAATTCGTTTACATGTAGGGAATTAGAGATACTAAGTTACTAACAGTTAAAGTTATGTATTGACAAGCATGTTCGAAGGAGTGTCAAGTATTTTGAAAAAGAGGAAGTAAAACTAGTCATATTTTTTGAAAAAGGAAACAGAATTTGCTTAAAATTTGAAACATAACCTCATTAAAGGATTGGTGGAGAAATCAGAAGATAGGAAAAATATAAATACTAAATAGTATATTAGTGAATTAAGTTACAGAAAATCCTCGATTGAGGAGAGGGAGTGATGGCATAATGTGATTACGATTCTAAATGGACGAGTTGATTGGTATCAGTAAATTTGTGTCAAAAGAAAAAGGAACTTATGTTAATCAAACGTGGGCTCTCGATGTCAAGCAAAGATACATGTCAAGTGACCGATTTGGCTATTAGATGAAAATTTTGCATGATTTTGGCTTAAACTGGAGTATCGAATTGTTGTACCAGTATCAAAGAGCCGATGATCGGACACTGGTACTTGAGCTAAAATGAAGTATCCGAGTAACAAAAGATAACAAAGAAAGGTGACAGATGCAATGCACGAATGTCTAATCCTAATACTTTAGCCCTTTGTCTGTAACCATAGAAGGATATGTAGGGCACCTATACTATCATACCTGGATGGAAAAGATTCCAATGATACAGCAGCTCATAACCATTATTGGATAGATCATCAACTTGAAGACGCTTCAAAGCACTCACTACAAAAGGGAAAGCATAATCTTCAAAGAAGGAAGTATAAAACAAAACAGACAAGTGCTGAGTGCTGAGTAAAGAGGTCACCTGATAAGATATGAACAGACCACAGGACATCTTTAGGACACTGATTCATTAGATTTACAGATCAGCACAGCAACTTGTGAATTCCATCAATGATGATGTTTCGAGCTCCACGATCAAATATATCGTTTATGCACCTGTTTTCTTAGACAAAGAATTTCATATAATTTAAGCAACAGCAATCAACTACATGATGTATCAATAATCAAATGACCTGAGATGTGAGTTCTGAGCTCATGGTATCTACCTAGCACTATGAATCTGGCTATCAAAAACTTTTTTCTTTTAGGCTGCATCATCAAGTATATTCATTGTATAGGAGAGACAGTTCGATATTTCGTTAGTATATCTTAAGATGAATTTAACAAATAGAATGCTGCTTTCTAAGTTGCCTGGAAATATCCTGACAAGAGAAAGAAGCATCAGGTAGTACTAGGTTTATATAGAAGTTCAATATCAAAAATCATTTTATCCACAAAATTACATAACAAGAGATATTATAAGATGTGGTTCAAGTAATACACAATGGAGATTATCACATAAAAAGGTTCTGCTTTGATTTCGTGATATATTTAGATAATGCAACGATCACTTTCATTCTTGAACTCACAGATAACCAAGTAACTGTAAAAATTCAAAAACTTTAAGTAGAGAGAAAATTTTGATAAATGCTTCTTCATTTCCATAAGTATGTCTATCCATCATCTTTTTGACATATCATTACAACAGAAAAGCCACACAGATATGACTGTTAGAATTAGAATCACTAAGCACTAAATATAATGGTATATATTAATACGCCTCTCAAGCACTTTCACAAACAGCTATAGTATGTAGAGAAATAGGCTTCTTAGCTCGAAGATGATGCATGACCATTTCTTCCAAGCAGCGAAGGTTGAGGACTGGGGACCTCCATTATCTCAACCCCTTCTGGGCTCATTCCAGGACTTTTCCCCTTCCTCAGTTCAGTAATTCGAGGACTGTGTAATCTCTGAGACATCCCGGGGCTAAAAGCATGCCTCAAATTCTCTTGGGAAACCGGGGTAGTGCTGGTTATCTTTGGACTTTGAATGTTGCGGATCTCACCTCTACTCCTTGTCATAATTTCATCAAGGAATTCCCGATTTTCTATCTTAGTCACAGAAGCTTGTGGATCTTGACCCTATGTAGATAGTTAGAGAGTAGAGCATAAGGCACTGCTCAATAAGCCTGAAGAGTAAATTAGGAAGAAAGATTCAGAAAGCTTACTTGAAACGACATTTTGTAGGTAATGGCAGGTGCCTCCTCATATTCAGCTGCATCCAAATCCTGAAGATGGGCTCCCTTGAAAAATCTGGGTAAAAGATACTGCCTAACTGGAACAAGAAGCATAATCAACAAGGGAAAAAGAACTCCTGCCACTGGGATCCATGTTATGCCAAAACACAGCAGCAAGTATACAGTCTGAAAGATCGTAAAGAGTGCAATCGTTTTGAAGGGAACTGTCTCAATGAAAGTTGCATGCTGCTCCTCAAGCACCCTGAAAAAGATCACCAGAAACGATATGCAAAATGGCAAGGACGATAAACTGCTTTGTATGAAAGTTGAAATTTAGATGTGCATACTTATATCGTCGACCAGGAGCAGTGAAGAGTAACAATATTCTATCCCAAAACTGATTTCCTGGTAAGCTTTCAATGGCCATGAACGCAAAGTATCCCCAAAGAACTGCTGTAGGGATTTTTTTTAAGACAGGCATAGCTGCAACACAGCCACCCACCATTATCGCCTGAAGGAAATTGCTGAGACGTTGTTCTTTTACTTCAATGGGTAAAAGATCATCAATGTCCTTATCTACATCAAAAACAGTTTCATCAACTGGTGCGTCAATGTCACCATTACTTGAAAACTTCTGAATTGTTGATTCTTTCAATTCCTTGAGTCCCTGTTCAAAGTTCAGATTTCAAGAAAAAGGAGGCTAGAAATAATCCTGACTAATACTGGTAAACAAATATAGATCGGCTAATTCACCAGAGAAGACGGTGGTATCTGATAGACAAGAGGAGTCTGCATTTCATTGTAAGCTTCTTGCATGCTTTTGTATAACTGACCCAAGTTTGAATTCTTCTCAATACTATTTTTTGCTGCTACTACAAGCTTGTTCCTCATCAGCTGTTTCAAAAGGCAGTGACAATGATTTTAGAATTATGGCTCTCCGACGACATGTGCACTAACTTGTATGGAGTTCTACTTATGCACGAAATGCTTATTGACTTAAAATTCAAAATTAGCTGTTATTCATGCGTAAAGGTGGTTGTTGATGCCAATTACTTGAGCAACAGAGCCAAGGATTTACATGTCTAAGCTTTCTCAATCACATCTAAAATACATGACACACTGAGTGTCCCCATCCTGAAGTGATTCCAACTAGTCTAAAGGGTGTTTTTTGAACTTTGAATGATTATATAGCAGCCAGTCTAAGCCTTTACTAGGGTCCACTTGTATTGTCCTGCTAGTTAAACCTTCCAGCATCAACTATAGGAGTGTGATCCAAAAGAAAATAATTTTTTCTTCACGTTTTGGAAAATCCTAGTGGTACTCTAAATATTAGCCAGATCATGATTGAATGATACCCGGTGTTTGAGCGTAGCCAAGCTTCTTGTATGCATGGGAGATTGAGGAATAACTCCATTTGAGGGGGGGATACCAATAAGACCACAAAAAATGACCTGTAAAATAACACCAAAATGAAAGTTGATATAGTGTCATAAAAGTTAAAACCAACTTAGGCAATTAAGATTTACTTCAAATCCCAGGTTTGATTGCTTACCAGAAAACCAAGGAGAAGGAGATCATAATGATATGAGGAAGGTTTCTTCAAATTAAACTCCTTTTGTTGGGCCAACTGAGAAGCAACACTATGATCAAAATAATAGAGAACAGCAATCATGGTGGCTGGGATAAATGCTCCAACAATGTACAGTGCAGGGACATTCAGCATGTCCTGAAAAACAAGAAATATTGCATTTATTATGAGGATCTGAAGCAAGAAATCACAGACAAAACTCTGCCTTCATTCCTAAGCAGATATACACTAAAATTAAGGATAAACACCTTGATGACAGTCCAGTTTGAGTAAGCACCAGGAGACCACGGATTTGGACTGAAAAGACGCCTAGGAATCCCTTTTGGAACATCATGAGCTGGTATGTAAGATATAGCAGTCCATACCAGCACCATAATTGGGACACCATAATCCGCAATAAGCCCACGTAGCCAACCTGTTAACATTTCAATTCAAACAAACATGTAAACAAGAAAATAAGTTAAAATGACCAAAATTTAATCTCATTCTGCATATAGCAAAAACACATTGCAGCAGATCAAGATATTATGCAAGCAGAAGACTGCAGTGAGAAATGGTCAGCAATAACCAACAAGGGAGCTTCTGCCACTGCAGGGTTGGAGGAGCATTATATGTGCAATCAAAGTAGCAAAATACTTTATATTTAGTTTGTAGACCAATTTACGTTCAGCAAACCTATAACTCTGTTTTAAACTATTGAAATCAAAAATAGAGATCCAAAGAGAAAATGTATACCTGTACCATAACGCCAGGATCTAGCTTTACGACTTCTTAATGCAGTTATAAGAAGGCCAAAGGACAGAACCAATGCAAACATTCCATTGCCAAAACGCCAAGAAGGATGAAATGCAGTCTGGTTTGGATTTTCCCTCTCAGGTATACGGAACTCCTCTACAGCTCCCTGCAATGAAACGCTTAGGTTGATATTAAACAAATCCATCTTCCAATTAACTAAAGATGTGTGGGTTTGTTTCAAAGCTTTCCTACAAAAGGTCAAGAAGGGTCACAGCACAAAATCAGAAAATCTGACAGAATGCATTCTTCTACGCATACAGAAAATAGCAGACTGGTGATGCACTGATGCACTTAATATATCAGTAGGGAGAATATCATACTCACCCGAATTGCCTGCTGCATGAAGAGCATTGCAATGAGCAGTCCGAATAGCTCACCAGCTATGCGTGTAAATCTATTGATAATGGAGCATGCTCCCAATACGGCCAACAGGAAAAGCAGAAGGGATGTCCATACGCATACCCTGCATTCAAAATGACAGACATTAACAAATTTCAAGCAAAGCCCTTCTCAAAAATTTAACATAGCCAAGTCATCAAATTACCAGGCGGTCCAGGCCAAGTATAGCCTGTGTCCCAATTCTTTCCTCTCCTTGGCAAAGTTGTACATAAATGTATACATTAGAACTGTCGGTTCAGCTACCCCTAGAATGAGCAGCGGCTGTCCTCCAATGATCGAATGGATAATGCCACATACAGCAGTTGAAGCTAGGGTATGAACTGCAGTCAAAGATCCATCTGCAGTAACAATTGAACAAAGGCATGTCATCCTAAAACTTGATTGACATTGCACAGATAAGAACAACTGCTCTGCCGAAGCATTAAAACATTACACTGTACCAGTTGTTCTTTCAAGCTGTACACCAAAAGATATGACTGGAATTGAGGAAGCAAAGAAGACATAAGTTGTTGGAGCCAAAATCCTGATCCAAAGAACATGGGGGAACATATATAAGCTTCTTAATGATTAGTTACAAGCAAGTTTCCAATTTCAATAACTAGTGATACTTAGATGGCTCTCAATTAAGATAACCATCAAAGCTCAAATTCAATGGCACAATGTTGTAGCTAATAAGGAAGTAATGGTATCACAAACCGAATTCCAGCACGAAGTCCTCCAGTCCAATCTTCCTTGTAACAAAGAAGTCTTGCTTTGAGATCATTCCTAATTCCGCGAAAGGGAACAAAGGTTTCCTCCATGATCAATCAAGTTTACGAGCCCCACGAGCCTCCCTCCTTCCTTTTAAGGATATACTTAACACAAGGCCTAAACTCACTCAATAGTTCTAAGTGACTCGAGAGGCGGATACTATAATCAAGTTTCCATGAAAAAAGATACTTCCCAGATAATCATGGGTAGAAAGCTATTGATAAGCAATCATTATTTAGGCAACAAAATTTTTGGTTCATTGGATAGTGTAAAATTGGAGAGGCTTACATCTTAGTAAACCTGAACCTATAAATGAATGAAAGAATAGTACTTGATCAAATTGATTTAAGAGCTAACAAGTTTCTATTGCTTACTTGAGCTCCATAACTAGGTTAGACAAAGAAGATTAGCGAGTTAAGTTCATGGCAAAATATAGGAGGATGATAATTAGCGGAGTAGATTAGCAAATTCCATCAACTAAACTCACAACTAGGGGCTAACTGCAACACACTTCATACCCATCAAAAATTGCACCTCAATTAGCACCAATAAAATGACCTGATCAACAACCACTCACCAAAAAAAAAAACTACTCAAATACACAATATCAAAGTGGAACTATATCTCAAGGATCAATTACATGGTCTAACTTCACAAGCTAAATCACTCAAAAAAAAAAAAAAAAAAACCCACCTCAAATTCAAGAAAACTAAGATTTTTAACACAAAAACAACAAATTTAGCGAAGACCCATTATCACAAATTTGATTTAGAATACTCTAGAACAAGTTTGAGCAAATGGGCATCTCCCAAAAACACAGAAAAACAACTCTGAAAAAGAGAAATTAGCGAAAATCCATAGCTGAAAAAATCAATAAAACTGGTTTAACGCAAGTTTAGGCAAATGGGCATCACCAAAAACACCGGAAAACAACTGTTGAGTAAAAACTAACGCAAACCCATCTCAGAAAATCACAGTAGGAATGTTCTAGAACAGATTAAAACAAATGGGCATTTTCCAAAAACAGTTATGAAATGAGAAATTAGCGAACACCCATGTGAGAAAATAGCAAAAGAAATGATTTTGAAGAGATTAAAACAACTGGGTAATAATGTTGACAGTAGATGAAGAAGTTACATTACAAGTAAAAACAAGTAAAAAAAAAAAAAGGAGCAAAAATGGTGAAAGTAAACAACAGAATGTATGAACTGACAAACAAGTGGACACAACAGGTATGCAGCAATAAATGAGCAGAAAGTGAGGTTTTTTATTTGTTAAGGTAACAGAGAAACAGAGGATTTGAAGGTTATTAAACTCGTGAAGATGAAGAGGATGTTTGTGGGAGAAATGTGAGTTGAGGTGAACATAAATATAAGAAAGAAAAGATTTGAAATAGTTGGAAGTTTGGAAAGAGGGGTCAAATTAGACGCAAGCTTATTAGGCGGGGAGAGAGACTGATAGGATTAAAAAAATGAATTGAATTTGAGTAAGCAAAAAAAATTAGAAAATGCAGAACCAATGTGACATCCACTGATTTGTTTTAAGATAATTTGGAAATTTAATTAGATTGGCTTTTTCGTGTAGGCTTTCTAACCAACTTTGCTATAATGATTCACATTTTTTTATTTCTTTTAAGAAAAATATTTAGCTTTTTTTTTTCTAAAAAGATAGTTTTTTGTTTAAGGGTCTAGTACTCTAGTTCCTATATTTGTCAGGTACAGGTTCGTTCGTCATTATTGTTAGATTTTGAGAGATTAAAAATTATATTTGTATTGTGCTTTTAAATAATTATTCGGATACCTCTTTTATAATACTAGTTGGCTCGCTCTAGACGATTAGAAGAAATTTGGACTTCAATAATGAGTCAAGAACCAGATGAGCACCCTGTGTCATATCAGATTACCTAGCATCTATGAGGAGTTTTAGTTTATGACCTCAAGAAGCACGGACACTTTGCGATGTGAGTACAAATTATGGAAATAATATGCGAGTACGTAGTCTATGGATTGGGGTTAATTCTTCTAACAGAGAGTTGGCACCTTTTACAAGTAAGTTGCAGGTCAAACTATTTGAAACTTGAGGCCTTGAGGGAGAATTATAAGGTGAACCTCCCATTTAAAGAGCCTGTAGTGGGATTTATTTGATGACACGACCTTTAAGTCATGAGACCAACCTTTTATTATTAGGTCAACCCTTACTTGGTATATAGTTTTGTATACATTGAGAAGTGCATTTCATTATAGAGCTTGTAGTGAAGATATAATTGCTTCTCTGCCTTCATATTATAGTCTGACTCCTTGTAGTTGACCTAGGTTTGCCCTGCAGTGGTTTGCTATAGATGTTAGACGTGACTTGGCTCTACAATCATATGCGAGCTCTTCTAAAACTTGTTTACAGTCGTTCAGCCTCAATTGCATCTCTAGCTTGCAGTATACATGGCTTGATATATCTCGAATTCGCTCACCATTATGATCTCTACACACAGTTGTTGCACCTGCTACACTAATATTATCTTCAATTTGAAAGAGGTATCAGTATTAATTTTTTTTTCAAGCAATTGGAGGATCCATCCAAGCTAAGGCTTGACCAGTAGGTTCTTTTCTGAATTAATGCATTGACATTACATGTGTTATACCAATCACCGTAGTCCATCTTATCTGTTTTACAGTTTGATCAATATATAGGTTTTGTTTGTCAAACATCTAGAGACTTCTTCTCTTTCAGAAATGTCAAATGGTCAAACCTTACTTGGTACGACATAGTTTTCTCTACATTGAGAAGTAAATTTAGTTATAGATTTAGTAGTGAAGACATAATTGACTTTATATTCAAGAGTAACGAAGTATTTAATTATGTGGAGATTCTATCTATGAAAAGTACACATATTCAAGTAGGTTAATTGCATGATCTATACATCTTTTATGCGATATCCATTATTAATTTTTGTTGACAAGGCCGTTATTAATTGTAGATATGTAGTTATAACCCTTAGTCCTACATATCATCACTATATTCATAGCATATTCTCCAATGATCCTCTTTCACTATGCTGTTAAATTGCACTCCAATAAGCTTCTTTAGGACCACCATTGAGTAATAGATTGAGTAATAGAAAAGAGAATATGTATAAAAAGATATCGTATAAGAATCTATCTATTGACTTCAAATTTATATACTAAAATCTTAACTACTAAATCAAGTAATACATATCTAGTGTGATTATAATAGAGCGAAAATAAATGAAAAATATAAGAAGTCGAAGCATAATCCAGACATAAAAACCAGTTATATATTCAAAGAAAGGGGATACAGAGAGTTTTGTTTCGACCGACTCCCGACGGCGGAGGATATAGCAGTGCGCGCGAGATAGTAGTAGTACGTAGTATCTAATCTTGCATTATTCTTTTAGTTTCCAAAAGTAGGCCACATCTACCTACTCCATAATAACTCCAAATATTAGTAAAAACATAATAATATAAACATTACAATACTATACACTACCGCATTATGTACAAATTTGATGCAAAAAAACTCATGCAAAGTGTCTTCTACTTTTCGGCTTCTTACAGGCTCGTTTAAGTTAAATTGATGATATCGTTATTATAATATTCTCGTACGAATAACAGCCTAGATGTACACTTCAATGCATCTTACCGCATTCTTAATACATTGTTCATGTCTTTCTCCACCCCTTCTTTGTTTCTTTAGTTTGCCTTTTATGGATCAATGCTTTGCTGATCAATTAGTCTAGTTTAGTAGGTCAAACTCTTTAAGAGTAGTGAAAAAGATATAATAAAACTTCATTCTTAAAAAGCGTAGTCGTATAAGGAATATTTCTTTCTACTACGTCAAGTACTACTTAATTTCGAGTTACGTGAATTATGAAGGTCATATAATGACATAACATGTAGAGATGGCTAATAGTGCGGGCCAATCCAGCCCAGCCCACCTCATGGGCCGTGTGGGTCGAGCCAGCAAAAAGCCCAGTCAGCTCGAACCGTGAAATTGGTGGGTGGGTCGTGGGCCAGATTTCTTGAACACAATCCACTAAAGCCCACTACTAAAACCGTCCAGCTCGAACCATAAAACCGGTCCAACCCGACCCATGAACCAGACGAGCCCAATCCAAGTAAATATTGAACCAAATTGTGTATATTTTAATTAAATTGTATATATTTTAATCAAATTGCATATATTATAATTCAATCAAATTTAAAAATAATGAAATTATTCATTAATATTAATATTTATATATATTTTTAATTCATTTTAAAGATTTTATGTAACAATAATGAATAATTTTGAAAAAAAAAATCTCATGCTGACCCGTGAGCCCGGCCCATCCCACCAGACCCACGAACCATGAAAACCGGTAACCAAATCGGTATGGGCCAAGATTTTTCAGCCCGCAGACCAGCCTGCCCAGCCCGCACAAGTGACCATCACTAATAACATGTATAACATCTACTTTAATTCATTATAGAATATTTGATTCTTTTAATTTGATCCAACATGCATATTAAGAAAGTGACAAGGTATAAGTTATAGAGACTTTAGCTGAAAATTATATAAAAAATTTGTTATTATTTTAAATATATATATTTTTTATATTAGGATGGAGTTTTATTAAGGAGGTTGTTAACAACTTGTTTTGTTACAAGCAAAACTTGAAATCATTACAAGGCATTACGGAGCGTAAATATGATGGTGGCTATAAGCATCAAAATACAGAGGAAAATTATATCCAAGCTAGGAATTTATCCATGTCTTCAAAGATGTTGGTCTCTCTTCCTTTATATGTTATTATAAAAGTATACATTAAATAAAATTTGATTATGAATCTCCAACATGATAATATATTTTAAGAATTTATAGTTACATATCAGTGAAAAATATTAATATTGTACAAAAAAAAAAAAGCAACTAATAAAAAAAAAAGATTAAGATTGATTTATGACTGAACATGGTCAGAGGCCAAAGATTATTATTGTACGTCAAATATTGATTAATTAGCATCTCTCTCGTTTCCCAAAGAGGAGTAGTAATTCAAGAAGCACATTCCTTTAATTTCCATCTCATGCACAATCAACGTTAAACAAAGTGTGATAAGAGATGTGAACATTTTATCAAAAAAATAATTATTATGTGTACAAGTGGGAATCAATTATAAAGCCCACAAGTTTTGTTGGTAGTTTTTGGAGTTATGTATATATTATAGCAGACATGATAATTTATGAGTTTAGTGAAACCTAATATTCTCATCATCAAGTTGTAAAAATGGACTAGTTTATCTTGAAGATAAGAAGAGTATAAGTGTATTGGTGCAAAATTGCATCTACCAATCTAATCCAAGAAGACTTGAATAGGGAGAATGATACTTATATATTAAGCCCATGCAACCATCATAATAATGGACAACATTATTCTCCCATGATGCATAAGACAATCCAAGGCTAATTAACACTAAGGTTTCCCTTACATCATTATTGTTTTTTTGGTGGGTTCTTACATCATTTTTTGATTGTTTAAGAACCAATGTCCCGGATTGGGAACCCTAGTAAAGAATGCAAACGTATACAGTATACTAGCTAGCTAGTTGAATCTAATAAAATGAGTTGGCACAAATTAATACTTTAAAAGAAGCTAGGGAAGTTTATATTATCATTTGAATGTAGTGATCAAAATGAAATATATTGGTCTAAGTAGGCAAAATTCTTGTCATAATAGAGAAATTGAAGAGATCCAAATCACAAGGAAACTCATGGGAATTTTGCTCATAATTGGAAATCACAACAATTAGTTTCTGACTAATAGCTAGATTAAAGTTGGGGTGGATAAGGATCGAACAACCTTCAACTTGGTCTCATGATGGGGAGGTGGGAGGCTAGGAGCTCTTACTAGTACTCAAGATCTCACTTGATCCTATGTATAAAAACATCATGTTATGTCTTTGATGAGCATATATAATGAGCACAATGAAGGAATCTAGTGAGTCATATCGATCAACTTCATTGTATGACATTACAATACTAAAATGATTATATGGCTTGAATGATAAAGCATACATGTTATTAGGACAGATAGGATTTGTATGCTCAATTATGTATGCATAAAATCAAAGCATATGACTTTATTTCAATAACTATCTCATTGTTGGCCCTATACATCGCCACGCACGGGTCATGTTGGGTCGATTTTAGACCGATTTATAGGTCGCGTCGGTTTAACTAGGCATTAACCTAAATTGGACCGGTTAGCTAGCTGGTTCGGATCAGGTTTAGGGATGGATTTTCTCAAACTTGGATCAGTTCGATCCATTTTAGTACTCCGGTCGGGATAAATCAATTCGCGTTTGGCCCACCAGCTCGGTTTTTTTAAAAAAACGCAAATGAAAATGCATTTTGATGTTTAGATGCATATGCACTTGTATTGAAAATAAATGATTTTTGATATTGTCCATATACACTAATGTTTTTGATAACTGGGCCAAGGATTAAGAAAGCTTAGGTCGTTTCTCGACCTGTTTAACGGGCATTTCAGGGTGGAGTTCGGTTCAGGTTTGGGCGTAGTTCATAGTGCGGTTTCCTCACAAGTCAACTTGGTCCACAAGAATAATCTGCTTAGTTGTCCGGATATGGGCTGATTCAGGTTCAGTCATCTGACGGTCCAAACCGTGCCAATCTTCTTGGGGGTCGATTCAGGGCTGGGTCCGATTAGGCACACCTAATGGTCACCTCTAGTTGGCCCTATATGTTGATGACAAGATATAAACTACAACTACTTGACTAATATGATTCATTAACGTTATGTAGAGCTTATCAAAGCTAACTTAGTTCAAACATTGTTCAAGCTAGGTATTGTTTTTTTTACCTAAATTTTAGGTTGGGCTTGGTTGGGCCCAAATTATGGGTCAAATAATTTAAGCATACATGTTTTTAGGCCCAAAAACCCCGACTAACCTCTACCCTAAATTTCTAGAGTTTGGACAAAAAAAATTGTTCCAGATTTCAAGTCATATTTGACACCTTGGATTGAAACACTACTTTTTTAGGGCGAAAGCTTCCCTTGGTGAACACCTCTAGGTTATTTATGTGTGTGATAAAGGAAAAACTAGGTCGTCACTAGCCTCCTAAGATCAAACAAAACCTAACTAGATCACTAGACTGAGCAAAGTGATAAGTAAGGGTCGAAATCCACAGGGACTAAGGAACACCAAAATGTATTGATAAAAGAACAAGCTAGACCGGAATCAAGTTGGAAATTGTCGATAACCAACTAAGAACTACGAAAAAAAGCTAAATATGAAAGATAACTAAAGTTAGGAGATGGGATTAAACACCAACTAATCATGAAATAGGCACAAGAATATCAAACATAGAGATAATACATGAACACTACTTGAATTAGCTATTGACCCAACACACAACTCCCATCCTACTCTCATAGGCGGAGAAATCCTCAAGACATCAAATAAGGACTCTCATCCATTACTAACATATCTTGAGGTTCAAAGTAACCCAAGTCAATAATATAAATCAATAGGTCACACTCTCATGCCAACCTAAATCAATAGGTCACACTCTCATGCCAACCTAAATCAATCAACTCCATCTAATATGACATTCAAGTGATCAAATAGAATGCAACATAGATTATAAGAGCTAAACAAGTAATAATTTAATCACGCAAATCTCTAAATCCAATCTCAAATGCCCAATTCAATCATGGTTGAGTTTTCACCCAAACCCTAACCAACAAACTACTCCATAAATACAAAAATGAAGACTTTAGAGAAATTAAACTTTAATAACATGATAATAATCATTAATCTAATATTAAACTAAATAAAATAAATCATAAATAATTAAACTAATCATGAACAACTAATCTAAGAAAAACAATTAAAATAAAATAATAAAAGAGGAGATAGAGTAAGAAATGCTCATTGATTAATGGTTGAAAGTTTCGATACAAATGTCACCCTTGAATCTACAATCTTCCATCTTTCTTTGAGTTTTCTCCCTTTTCTTCCTAAACTAATCTATGGAGGCTAAACCTCCTTAAAACCCTAAAAAGTCTAAAACTAAGAGTGGTGAAAAAATAAAACTAGGCTAATAAGAAAAAAAAAAAACTCTCCCTAAACGATGACTTAAGTGTATTTATACTACTAATATTATGAGAGAAAAATACACAAATAGGAAAAGAGTAGAAACTAGAAAGTAAAGGGAGGTAAAAGAAAAAGGAAAAAGAAAATAAAACCTAAAAACTAAAACCTAAAAACTAAAACCAAAAAGCAGTAGAAAAAGGGAGGAAAGAAAAAAAGGAAAAGAAAAATAGAAATGTGAATAAAAAAAACC
Organism: Beta vulgaris subsp. vulgaris; assembly: GCF_026745355.1. Taxonomy (NCBI): domain Eukaryota; kingdom Viridiplantae; phylum Streptophyta; class Magnoliopsida; order Caryophyllales; family Amaranthaceae; genus Beta; species Beta vulgaris. Next base: position 61,953,359 of record NC_079206.1, on the reverse strand, counting down.
AAACCGGAAAGTACAGAAGAAGTGGAGAAAAGAAAGGGAGAAAGAAAAAGGAAAAAAGAAAATAAAACCCCAAAAACAAAACCCCACCCCCTGCTACTCCTTCATCTTCGTCGTTCCTCGCTTCTTCACTGCATCATCATCATCAATTCATCATCAACGGGAATAAACGGCCATTGATTTTCGAAATCAATTTGCTTTTCTGTGATTAATCTCTGCCGTTAATTCATGGCGTAAGAAGTAATCTTAGGATGCCAAGTAAGACCACATCACGTGCTGTTAGTAAATGGGTGAGATTGATGAGCGCGCCCGCTCCATGGTCGCTCATACATTCTGAAATTTTTCTGTTTTGTGGCAATTTTAAACGGAGCGACCGATTGCGGAGGTGGAGTAGGCGGTGCTGCAGGCCATGGTGATGGTGGTGCTGCGGTGTTTGGAGTAGGGAAGATGGTGGTGGATTGGTGTGATGTATTGGGGGAGATGGTGGTGGATTTGTGTGATGTGGGTGTGGTGTAGGTTAAGGATAAGAGTGCGGTGTAGGATATGTCTTGTATTGTCATTTTAAATCTCACACCATAGCTCCAATAAGCTCACCTACAAGCAACATCAAAACACGAGGGGAGATACGAGAGATAAAAAAATAATAAAATAAGAAATAAAAACTAGTAAAAATAATTAATTAATCTAATTAAGCCATAAAATAGAAAAATAAGAATTAAAGGCTTAAAAAGTTAAAATAAATGAAAATAAACTACAAAAATACTCTAAAAACTACCCCTAGAAGTGACATAAATGTCACTTATCAGTGTGTAATGTTTATATACTGAAGTTGGTGCTTTTTTACATACATAACCAAAAAAAAAAACTGAAGAGGATATGCTACCAAAAATATTAATAGTTAAAATTAGGATTTTTTTATTTTAATAATGTAATCTTTTGGCCATCCGCAAATAATAGAGCAACCTTTTGATTATTTCATAATAAGACAACTTTTATACCCCATTAACATTTGGTAGGTCAAGTTGACCGATGACTTGAAGAAATGGTAATTTTTTAATTAAAACCCATTAACAAACTTAATTCTAATTAATAATATTAAATAAACTTTAATAAAAAACCTAAACTAAACCCACCCCCTCCCTCCCCTTCCCAAGCCACGCGACTCCCCTCCATCCCCTTCCCCAGCCACGACAACCCCCCTTCCCCAGCCACGACAACCCTCCCCTTCCCCAGCCACGCCACCCCCTCCCTCCCCTTCCCCAGCCACGACAACCCCCCCTTCCCTAGCCACTGCCACCCCCATCCCCCCTTCCCTAGCCACTGCCACCCCCATCCCTCCCCTTCCCCAACCACGACCACCCCCTCCCTCTTTCTCTCTCCTCGCCATCCCCGACCCACATAATAACAACCATACCCTAACCCCACCCCCTCCATCCCCGACTCCAGCCCCACCTCCCCCACCCCGAAAAACCGTCAGGAAGCCTTGAAACAGGTGGTTGCAGCAATGCAGCGCCGCACGGGGGGAACTCTCTGGGGTTGGGTTGTGGGTCAAGTAGAAGAAGAGAAGGGGCAAAGATGGGGTGGGTGAGGGTGGCATTGGACCCGACGGTGAGGAAAGAGGTGGCTCATGTTGCGTAAAGGGTGGTTGGGGTGGGGGGAGGAGAGAGTGGCGTGGCAGTGGGTGGGGGGAGGAGAGAGAGGGGGTTTACGGTGCGGTGAGGGGGCTAGGGGGGTTTTATCTTCTTTTTTTTAATCTTTTGTTTTTAAATTTTTTTTATATAATTTGTTTATGGAACCAATTATTATGCGACACGTGTCCCATTTTACCTATTCTTCAGGTTATAACCGGTTTTGACCTACCCAAAGTTAATGGGGTATAAAGGTTGTCTTATTGTGGAATAATCAAAAGGTTGCTCTATTATTTGCGAATGGCCAAAAGGTTGCATTATTAAAATCAAAAAATCCTTAAAATTATGTATGCAAAACAATAAAAAAAAAGTAGAGCAACTATTTACAAACGAAAGGAAGAGTTCAATTTTTGTACTTCTTCCAACAAATACTACTTATAAGTAATTCTAATTGTTTGATCACTAGTATTTAACAGCAAGTAACATATATGTGTTCACTTCAACTTAACAAAATAGTAGCATTTGGTAAATATTTGTTAGTTAGTTATGATTAGCAAAAACAGGTTCCAATCATTTTGCTTGGTAAAATCAGTAAACTGTACATGTATAATAGAAATAAGTTTTAATTAGTAAAAATAAGGCTTGATACACAATCCAGTTTCAATTAATTTCAAAACAATTTAGTTTATAACTAGATCGGGAAGTGCACCATGCATGGCCTTGAAAAAAGGGGTTGCTAAACGCTGCCTCACTTTACTAACGCAGCCTAAAAAACCCTATTATCATATTCTTTCTAAAAAACCCTTTCTCTCTCTAAAAATATTCTCTCCTCCTCTCTAATATAAAAAAACTTCATCGAAGATCTACAACTTTTAATTTCATATTCAATGGACCATAATTTTGACCCAATCGAAGTTCAATATGATGTAAGTTGTGAATTTTTTTCGTAATTATGATAGGTCGGACGATTCGCGCATGATTTGCCTTATTTCGTGCAATCTACACGAACATGATTAGTATGTTTCGTGCAGACTATACGAAACAATTGATTTTGTTTCGTGCAGATTGCACGAAACAATTGAATCCGTTTCGTGCAGCTTGCATGAAATACTGTATTTCGTTTCGTGCACATTGCACGAGATCTTCTATTTTTGTTTCGTGAAAAAAAACAGTAAGAGTTATTCCATTCAATTATACAACAAGCCAATTTCATAGAATTTGAAGTACAAAAAAGTACTTCTTTCATCAATGGTATTTTCAAACAAAAACAAGTATTGGTTATAAAATCATAAAAACGCAACAATTTGCTCCAACGAAACATGACCAACGAGCCAGAAATTTAACAAAAATGCAGCAATAAGAAAATCAGAAAAACGTAGCAATCAAAAAATTAGCAAAACGCATCAATTTGCCAACCAGCCAGAATTTTTCAAAAAGAAAAACCGAAGAACTGCCCGATTTGCTCCAAAGTCGTGAAATTTGGTTAAAAATCAAGACCCAATTCGCATTGCACGGAGCCAAGAACACAATCACTCATGCAAATCACCCCAAAAGATGGAGAATTGGATACAAATTATTCTTGAATCAACCCCAATTTGTTCAACATCTGAAGAGGACGAAGAGGGAAGATGGAAAGAGAAAGGAGTGGAGAGAGGAGTAGTTAGAGAGAGAAATGGGGAAATCGCCCCATATGATGGAGAATTGGGTACAAATTACTCTTGGATCAAAAACATCTTTAAGAGGACGAAGAAGGAAGAAGGAAGAATGAGAGAGAGAGAGAGGAGTGGAGAGGAGAGTAGTTAGAGAGAGGAGTGGAGAGGAGAGTAGTTAGAGAGAGAAATGGGTTTTTAAGGCTAAGGGTATTTTAGATATTTTGTAGGGTTGTATTAGTAAAGTGAGGTTATATTTAGCAACCATGTGAAAAAATCATATTGAGCAAAAATTACTTTAACCATTGTTATCATTTGTAATCAATTTCAGTTAACAAAAAATATTTTTATTAAGTAAGATTCAGTTATAACAATACACCAGGGAGTTCGTTTTACAAGTAACTAGTCTTACATGCACACATTGCGTGTGAAAACATATACAAAATTAAATTAATTGTGTCGAACAACAATCTTTGCATTTTGTTTTTTCAAAAAACATCTCTTCAATTTAAATGTGGTACTTTTCTTCCCACTTTTTTTTGTTCAAATGAAGCAGTTAGTTATCCCTCTTTTTTTCTTTTTCTATTTTTTGGTGTCTCCCATATTAGAGATTAGAGATAAGTAAAAATCAATTTCAATAATAAGAAAAAGTAATTATAATCACCGTAGTTTTCATCCAATTATTGTATTAACCAACGTAGACCATTGTTATTAAAATCCCGATCCGGATCTTACGATTGTACAATTCTATGATCCGGAAGAACCTCATCGATCCTGATCCTACATATGATCTTTCGATCCTACCTAACCACACAAAAACATATTGTATGATTTTAATACGATTCTACGATCCGAGTCAATCGTAAAAAAATCATAAAGTAATTTCACATATTAAATTTCTCCTATCAGATTTTGATTATGACATGTTACTTCAATATTATAGTATTGAAAAAACTATCACCATTTGTTAATGAAATAATTCATTATTAATTTGTGTAAAATTTTAACATGAGTTTCTCACCATATTCTATCATAATTATCTCTATTTTATGGAATTGTAGGATCTTACGATAATACGTACAATCCGACCCCTACGATCCAAAGTAGGATCTCGATCCTGCTAACATTGACGTAGACATGTTAGAACTATTAACAACTATTGCAATAACTAGTATAGAGAAATACTACCACAAAAAGCTACTTTTGTAAATCAAACAAACTTCTCTTACAGTTAACACTGCCAAATATGATTGTTAAATACGACCTCGCTTTACTAAACATAACTCTTTAAAACATTCAAAATACCCCTGTTCCTCATAACCCCTTTGTGCCTTTACATATTCCTCTCTCTGTTCTCCCACCCCTCCTTCATCTCTCGTCCAAAATTTTACCCAATTTTAATTATTGTGAAAGAAAGTAGGTCAATGAAGGTCTAAGAGTAGTAGCCTTTTTATGTACTAGGTCTAGCCATATAAAGAAATTTAAGGATTTATTTTACTTTCTATGAGCAAGTTGGTAAAAGGTAACAATATAAAAGTGAAGTTTAATGAGTGTGGGTGTATTTTTCAGGACCGCCCTTGTACTGATGAAGAACTAGGACATGGAGAGAAGGAGTATGGATCGTATAGATTTCAGGAAGGCGGGAGAAGAACTAAAGAAAAAAAGAGAGAAGTGAATGATAAAGATGTTTTTGTAAGAAATGTTAAGAAAACTTTGAGAAATGTTAAATTGAATGTAATGCATGCCAGACTCGGCCATAGTTCTTCATCAAAGATGCAACATTTGGATATTTGTGATTGTAAGGGATTGAAAGTTTTTTATTGTGATACTTGTCATGTTTCTAAGCACCATAAACTACCTTTCTCCCTGAGCAGTAATAGAGCTAAGGAATTTTTGGACTTAATCCATGTTGACTTATGGGGGCCATACACGGTGAAGACAATTTCAAGAGCAAGTTACTTCCTAATAACTATAGTAGATGACTATTGTAGAGTAACCTGAACTCATTTATTGAGTAATAAATGGTGAGAGATTTTCTGATAGAGTTTCTAGCTAGCTCATGTAGAAACTCAATTTGGAAATAAAATGAAGGAAATCGGGAGTGATAATGGTACTGAAATAGTACAAGATGAATGTGGGAGATTTTTCAGAGAAAAGGGTATAGTTCATCAGAGGAGCATACATGGAGTCCCTCAGCAAAATGGGAGGGTGAGAGAAAGCACAAAGCTTTGCTTGAATGTGCTAGATCTCTCAGATTACATGCAGGTCTACCTAAGTATTGTAGGGATAATGCATTTTAGCAGCTACTCACCTCATAAACTTACTTCCTAGTGCTGTAATAGGGTGGCAAACTCCCTATGAGAGACTAATGAAACAAAAGCGTAATTATGATCATTTGAGAGTAATTGGGTGCTTGTGTTATGCAAGCAAAATAGGACGAGTCGGTGATAAATTTGATGAAAAGGGTATAAGATGTGTGCTAGTTCGGTACCCCTATGCCTAAAAGGGATACAAATTATATGATTTAGAAAAGAAAAGAATTTTTACAAGTAAAGATGTAATATTTAAAGAAGAATTCTTCCTCTTTTGAACACCTTAAAAGTGAAAGATAAGATGAAACTGTGTATGAGTTCTCTTCCTATAGATGGAACTAACCATGTATAGGATAATATACATGCATGCCGAAGAAGAGGAGAATATTGCTCACACAACTCATGAAGAAAGAGTGACTGAGGGAGATGAAGTGATGGTTAGAGAGAATGATGATGATGAAAATGCCATAGGCATAAGAGATGCAGATGAGGATCAAATGACAGCTAATGATGAAGCTGTTCACATCAGTCCAAAGAGATTAACTAGGGAAAGAACACTTCCTAAAAGATTGGAAGATTATGAATTTCAGCTTCCTCCAAGTAATCTGAGTCACATGGAGGAGACATCACCAAGTTTCAATGTTGTCACACTTGGTGATGATGAAAGATATACTACAAAATATCTATGTTCCCTAAATGATGTTCTCAAAATCGAAGAATCGGGTAGCTACAAAGAAGTTGTTCAGCAACAATGGTGGGTCAAAGCTATGAAGAGTGAGTTAGATGCTTTAGAAAAAATGATATCTGGAATTTGACAGACCTGCCTGCTGGCAAACAAGCCATAGATAGTAAATGGGTCTATAAGACCAAGCTTAGACCAGATGGCAGCATATAAAGATTAAAAGAAAGACTAGTTGCTAGAGGTGATAAGCAACTAAAGGGGAAGGATTACAAGCATACTTCTCTTCAGTTGCAAAATTTGCAACTGTGATAATTTTGATGTCTTTGGCAGCTGTCAAGGAGTGGATGTTGCATCAATTGGACATTAATAATGTATTCCTTCATGGGTTTATTGAAGAAGAAATATATATGAGGCCCTCTCTATGGACACAAAGGAAAAGATGAAGGAAAAGTATGCAAGCTTTAAAGAAGTTTATATGGATTAAAGCAGGCGTTTAGACAATGGAACATACAACTTAAAAAGTTCCTATTTGCAAGAGATTTTGAACAATCTAAAAGAGATTATTCTCTTTTTTGTAGAAGAAAGAAAGACAAATGTTGTGTGGTTTTGGTTTATGTTAATGATCTCTTAGTGACTGGAGATGAATGGAATATATTGATGTTCTTAAATCAGAATTACATCAAAAATTCACTATCAAGGACTTGGGAGAGATGAGATATTTTCTTGGCCTAGAAGTGTCAAGAAATGCTACATTTATCACTTTGAATCAAAGAAAGTATGCTTTGGATATAGTGGAGAACACAAGTTTGCTTGAATGTAAGCCAGTTAAATATCCTTTTTCCAAAGGGAATTAAGTTGTCAACTGATCACGGAGAAATTATGGAGAACCCGGAGAGTTTTAGGAGGTTAATTGGTAGGTTACTTTATCTAAACTTGAGTAGACCAAACCTCTCTCATTCAGTGTAGCAGCTCAGCCAATTCATGAGTTGTCCAAGGAATAAACCACACTGGGATGTTGCATTCCATGTGGTTAAATACCTCAAAGGGACCATCAATTAAGCCAATTCAGATATCTTTATGACAGGATTTTGTGATGCAAACTGGGGACTTGTGCCTTCTCTAACAGGGTATTGTGTGGTTATTGGTGGATCCTTGGTCTCATGTAATACCAAGAATCAAAAGACAGTTTCAAAAGCTTCAGCAGAATCAACGTATAGGATTATGTCTCAAACAACAAGTGAATTGGTGTGGGTTCATGGCATTCTTGAAGACCTTCATTTCTCTATCCCTACCCCAATAACTCTTTATTGTGACAACAAAACTGCACATTACATTGCACAAAATCCAGTTCATCATGAAAGAACAAAACATCTCAAGCTGAATTGCCATTATGTTAGAGAACATATTGAGGGGGGGGGGGTATACTGTCTACCTCAAATCTGCCCTCCAATAATTGACTGACATTATGACTAATCTCAGAGAGCCAACACAACTATCTTTGCCTCAAGTTAGGCCTTTGCACCTTGGAAAAAGTCCAACTTGAAGGGAGTGAATTGAATAAAGTATCACAAGATTATACTGATCATAGTATTTATTATACATAGTTTTTATTCTTTATTTGTATAGCTAGTTTTATGTTAGTTTTTCTTATTTGTTTTTTACACATTTATATATTTATTTTGTCTTTTAGCTTGGTGCTCTCTCATTAGTTAAGGTGATATATATAAGAGGCACTATAGAGCCTAGGTTAAGACTTAAGCTGTAAGAATTGATGTGCATCATGCTCCAACTTAATGTTACTCTTAGTATTAGAATTGCATGTTTATTTTTCATCATGAATCCTTGTTATAATACTTCGAATTACATTTTCTTATTATACCTGCATGTTCCGTTATTAGACTTTTATGTTAATTTATTAATAGATCTATCTCGACATGCATACCGGTGTTTATTTCAACTTATTATTGCTTATTTAAACTTATTTATATCTAAACTACTTTGAACTTATCCAAACTTAATAAACGTTATTATTAGACCTTATATGAACTTATTAGATCTTATTTGAACTTATTAAACCTTATTTTATAAAAGAAAATTTTCATAAATCTACTTTTTATAATCAATTTTTTTCAAAAAAAAAACTACCTTTTGAAAATTTTCTTTCAAAAAACTACTGTATATAATAAATTTCTTTCAATATATTTTTCGCTAAGCTAAACCTATTAGAACTGAATTTATCCAAATATACTTTTTCTTATTTTTTTGATCCATATGAGCCAGAAACGAGTACAAATAAGGGGAAGGGGGATTCAAAATAATTTGTTATAAGTACAAATAATACAATAATTTGTTTTTTTTATCCATATGATGATATGAGCCGTAAAGATAGTATAAAATACAAAGAAAAAGAAGAGGATTCGAACCTGTGAGTCTGTGACCTATCCTTCGCGATACCTCAATCTTTAACTATAGGACAAGAAATCCTTCATTAATAATAAAGAGTCCGTTTTTGGAGAGACGGTCTCACGTTAGTGTTAACGTGAGATCGCTGATGTCATACTGACATCACACATGTGCAGCAAACCAACAATAGAATTAGTTAATCGCTTGCACCTATTAGTTATGCTAGCCTTAAATTGCTTCTGGATGAATTAGTTAAACGCTGAAGTATATATTAGATAAGCGGTGGAGTATATTAGTTAAGCGCTGGAGCATATTAGTTAATCGCTGGAGTATATTAGTTAAACGCTGAAGAATATAGTTAAGCGCTAAAGTATATTATTTATATCATAAAATTCAAATTATAATGCATTTTATTGGCCATAACTTCAATATCACGCATAAATAATTATGTCTTTCTCAAAAAAAATTAATGCACTAATTCTATCATAAACCCTCCAAAACAAACCCAGCATGCTCGTCTATTCAATAAGTCAGACAACAAAGAATTGCAGCAAACAAAACTGGGGCAAAAATCACCATCTTTAACACACAAAAACACATTAGCAGCTTCAATCAAGAAACCCTTTTTCTTACAAACATTAATTACTATATCAAAAACTAAAGATTTTGATTCACATCTATTATATTCCCTCACACAACTAGCCACAAAATCAAAAACCCATGAAGGGAGGATGTCATTGTCGATGGGATTCGAACATATGTTCAATGACCCCATTCGCAAGAGTAAAACAGCTAGAATTACAAAGAAGAACAACCAAAATTGAGAAAGAAAACAAATTTTGATGAATACCTAGTTTGAGAATAATATGACCAGTTGAAGAAACCCAGAAGTTTAGTTGGATTAGAAAACTAGTTATGATGAAGAACATATTGAATAATATCTGGGTTTAGGCATTTAACTTCTTAGTGATGTTTGAAGAACCCATTAAAATTGAAGTGTTGAAATTTCTTCAACATTTTCGCCATTAGAGAGATTCAAGGTGGTGAAATTGCGGAGAAATAATATGAGTTTTGTGTGTTTTCCGTGTAAAAAACAATAATAACTAAATACCCAAATATCATAACTATTTATCAGAAAACAATAACTAATAGCCAGAATCACAACTATCAACCATAAAACCATAAATAAAGGTTGAGGCTTAGATTTGGACGAAAAACATACTCATCTCACGTTAGTGTTAACATGAGACGGTCTTTTATAAGACTTTGCAAATAATAAAATAATTTGTGGCGAGAATCTCCCCACAAAACCGACTCACAAATCTCTGATTTATTATAACCACCCGAAACCCCAACCTCCCTCTTTCTTGGAACGTTCAATCCAAAAATCCAACACAAAACCCTAAATCACAACAAACACCAAATTCTCTCTTTCAAACACAACAATATGCTGCGTCAATGCTGCAAATCTTTTTTAGGGCACACCCAGCTGCAATCGCAATTACGCGGGGCACCTGTGAGCCTCACGCGCCACTACCATGAAAGAGTTGTCGATCACTACAATAACCCTAGAAATGTGGGTTCTTTCGATAAGAACGACCCGGATGTGGGAACGGGTCTTGTGGGTGCTCCGGCATGTGGAGATGTTATGAAGCTTCAAATTCGGGTCGATGATAAAACGGGAAAGATTGTTGATGCTCGTTTTAAGACTTTTGGTTGTGGGTCTGCTATTGCTTCTTCTTCTGTTGGTATGTTTTTCGAGGGTTTTTTTTGAGTTAATTGATCGTGGTTTTGATTGATGTGTTTTATTTTTAGGGTTTGGTGTTGAATTTGAGTATTTTGTTTGATTGTTTGGATGTTTTTGTATTTGGGTTTGGTTGATTTTGATCATATGATGGTTTGATTGAGTTGGGTTTTTTTTCGTTTGTGTCAATGTTTGCATTTTGAGCAGGTTGGTGTTGAATTTTGTTCTTGATAGTTTTGGGGGTTTTGTTGGTTATTGGTATGTTCGGTTTAAATATTTTTTTAGCTGCTTTGGTGTGTGGACAGCATTTGGTTTAATTTGTTTAACATGATGATTTGCAATCGATTATTTGGGTTCATTGCAGGTAATTCATAATTTTTTCTATGCTTGCATAAGTATATAAGAGAGATAATATATGGTGTATGCCGTTATTCATAGTAGGATTATATTTTTGTTACTCGTTTCCATTTTACATCAAGTATTTGTGTTGGGTTCTGAATATCCGACATGGTATGGACACTTCAACTCTCCATTTTGGGCGAAACTTTCTCATAAAATAGCTTAGTCAAATACTTGGACATTTACCCGGCAATAAGTACCCAAGTGCGAGTACTATAACTTGTGCTGAATGGTATGTGCTAGTATCTATTAAAGAGAACAAACTAGGAGAATTATAGTCTTTGCTTACAGTAACTAGTGCCCTGCAATCCCGCATACCATAGCTTGATACTTTTAGAACCCCCTGTCCCTCCAAAAATAAGGGAGAAAAAGAGAGCAGATTGGTAATCGTGGTTTACATTTGATTTCATTTGGTTTGCTCTCTAATCATTAGTATACTTCTTATTGTGAACAAGTTAGCATTAAATTAGAATTATATGTTTTTGGACTTCTCTTTCTGTGTGAATATGTGGTATTTGATATTGATCAAGACAAAATTACTTTATTGGTTGACGAATCATGTTTTGAAAGAGGCAGCTTGATCTATATCTTCATGCTGCAAAATACTGCATATGCATTCTTAGGCAATGTTCTTGGGTAAGGATTAACTTGTGTTTATATGAGTATAAATTTATGAGGAGAAGTTAAAATGTCGGAGTCTTCCCTGCATTGCTACTCAAAATTGTAGATTAATCTTTTAGATGTTTGGATGGTGCAATCCCACGTTATCTCTCAGCTGATTTGTAGAGCATCTTTGAGATGTTTGGATATTGGAATCCCATGTTCTCCGATCAACGGAAGGTTTCTATGAAAAGCGGGGTTTGCTTAGGGTCGTTTTGTTGTTTGTTGTCTGTCTCGTACTCTTTGAAAGTCAGTCATGCCAAGCACATAAGTGCAGTTTGCTCTAGTGCCACTGCCCAATCTTAATATGACTCTTAGAAGTGCCTTGGCCTGGAGATGTGTTATTCAGAGGTATATCTGTTGTCCTGCCATCTTGTCATCCTTCATATGTGTCAGGTCCAGTATTTTCCATCTAAAAATGTTGATAATTGCTAGAAGCAACCAGTTGTGAATTATTTCAGAATCACCTCTCCTATTAGAGATGCCTCCACTGCTGTGAAATAGAGAAACTAAAATATCTCTTGAGATTTAATGATGTTATTGAGAGTTTCAGTTCCTTCTAATGCTACCTGTATTTGCTGGTGCTATTATCTGTGATCATTTAATATTTCCTGTGAGCAAGATTTGTCAAATAAAGCCTATATTATCTCCCTCTTTTGTGAAAATTCTGACTGTTGTCTTGTTCTGTTTCTTTTCTTCAGCTACTGAGTGGGTCAAAGGGAAACAAATGGAAGATGTGGTGTCCATAAAAAATACGTAAGTTGCTTTTTAGCTATGCTCTTGGTCTGATATAGTTCTTCTACTATCGCTTGAGTAGAATTCTTCATGGCTGTATTAGATTTCTTGTTATATTGATTGTCTATTTACTGTGTTCATGGGGAGCGAAAACATAGTTTTTGTCCTTTTAGCAGGGCCTGACATTTTGGGTGGGAAGTGAATAGTTGAAACCTGGCTGTTCTATTGATTCATATGTACCATATTAGCTTTTTGTACTAGGTTTTTTTTTCCAGTGCAGCCGTCATTAATGTCCTGAATACTATGCATGAGCTCATTGTGAGTCAGACACCCGAAGTGAGCCTTGTTAGAGGCAGTTGGGTAGTTCTACGTGTATATTAATATAATTGTGAACATGTGACGGGTGTAACAACTAACGCGTAAAATGCAGGCCTTTTGCTGTAACACTCATTCTCATGAGTTATAGCATATGTATGAGTTATAACAACTTTTCTGGCTTTTATAACTGTGACATAATTGATGAATTAGGGATGATCCTTATTAACCAAGTTTTAATGTAGCTGCAACATGTACTCTTTGTTTCTTGGCTCTTCATTTTATGTGTACTCGTATTTGATCCTAGATAGTTCGACATCGGTAGTGATTGTTCCGCACTTTGCTTTGAGCCAATATTCTGGTAATTTCTCATAAAATAGTTGACTTACATTTTTGGTTACGTCACTCTCAAAGAGCTCATGCATACTAATCTGGGAGACTGGGACATAGCATGGACTGACGGCCTGACCACAACTAGACGAGCATGTTTTTTTTATATATTTATTATAAAAAATAGCTCAGACCCTAGTACCCGAGCAACATAGCATGGACTAACCACACCTAGACAAACATGTTTAAATTTTAAAATGCTGTGTGGTGCAACATCTGCCTACTTTTCCAACTTTTGGTGTTTGAGAACCCAGATTTGATGTATTACAGGGAAATTGCAAAACATTTGTCACTCCCACCAGTGAAACTGCATTGCAGTATGCTTGCTGAGGATGCAATCAAAGCAGCTGTGAAAGACTATGAAGCAAAGCGTGCAAAACAAAATGGTAGCAGCGCGGAGGCTGCATCCAGTGAGAAGGTTGCTGATGCATGAAGTGGACGCACTTATCTGGTCGCTGATGTTGCAGACTGAAATTAGCGGTAGCTTTACTGCTAGTGTATGATCCCATCTTGTATAAATAAATGGTTGCACCAGCATAGCATCACTTGGTTTTTTTTTTTTTTTTTTTTTGGGTGAACATTTGGGTTTTGCTTTAGGCAAAGTTATCTTAAACTAGGTTTATCTTACCTCAGTTTATGTATATTAATTTTGCACGTGGACTATAATTTCAGTAGTTTATTCTGTCTTCAGATGATGATGAAGAGAAACAGGTTTCCGAATTAATATGGAGAGGTTGTTGCATTTGGTGTTTGACTAGTAACTGTGTCATGTAACTCATTATGGTGTACTGCTATTAAACTGCAAAGAACCTTTACAAGTGGACCCTGTATTGAGCTTGTTTTTTGTTACCTTTTTTCCCATGGCTTATTTGTACTTGTTTTTCTTTTTTTTTTTTCAAAAAATAATCTCTATTGTTCTTTATGGTTTTTACTCATATAATGCTCACAGTTATCTAATAGCAAATGTGCAAAAAGAGATTAAGATTTTAGGAAAAGATAGAGGAAATATATAATGGTTCAGATTTAGTTACTATGTTACTAATTTTAATCATATTCCTCGACACGGAAACATGACAATTACTTCCTTCGTTTACTTTAGTTGCTACATTTTTCTTAAATGGTTGTTTCTTTTTAATTGATACATTTAAAGTAACATTATAATATTTGTTTTCTTTTTCATCCGAAAGTTCTACTTTTGTACTTTCCTCCATTATTTTTCATTAAATAGGCTAAAAAGTACCATCCAAAAAGTTTGAAAGTGATATTGTCTAAATTGTTGTGCATACAACAATATAGTAATTAAAAAAAACGGAGTAGTTCTAGATTGAAGGAGAATTTGATGTGGAGGGTACTGGATAGAGACTAGCAATGTTTCGAAATTGATGCTTTGTTAGTAAATTTTAACCTTTTGTGTGATGAAATACTCTTGATTATTTGGCTAATTCGAATTTGATTATTTGGGGGGGGGGGGGGTGATTTTAGTTGAACTTGAACTATGTTATTACTTTTTAGGCTGAATTAAGATTTTAGTAAACAATAGTATCATAGTATTTACTTGATTTTCAATGATGTGATATAATAATTTTATTCTAGTAGCAATTCTAAGAATGCATTCATCATACATCAAGGTTGTTTTTTGCCCATTTGCTCATTTGAAGCCTTATTTATTACGTGATTATGTTCATTTGGAGATCTCAAATGAGCAATAAATAAAAAAAAAATAGCCTTAGGTGTATCATGAGCATGGTACACGCGAATGTATGATACAAATTCTTACAATTCTAGTTTATAAATTGTTGAGGTAAATGTAATAATCATATTCGAAATGGATTCCGTAAGCTCAATGCAAATTCTATCTCCAACAAATTTGAAATCAGGTTGGATGTTGTCGTGACCGCTTAAGCTTGGTTGATTTTGTCAGAAAAAAAAAGAAAAAGTAGGTTCTGAAAGTTCATTGATTAGTACACCTTCGGTGGGGCAAATACATTCCGGGCTTTTAACCCAACTCAAGCTGAAGAAACTTATTCAATGGTCACCGCTAACCGCTTTTGGTCCCAAATCTTTGGAGTTGCTTTTTTTTTTTCCATCTATTTGGATTTCGATTAAATTTATTGTTCTCCTAATCAAGTAATTAAACCTCATATCAAAGTTAAACAAAATTAACATCCCTATATCCCCTAAAAAAACAAAATAACATCCCTATAATTATACTTGCTCCGTTTCTTTTTACTTGCAACGGTTTGACTTTTACACTATTCAGCAACTCTACTTAGTTTATGTTTGGTGATTTATAGTTTAGGAAAAACATATTCATGTGGGATCTTGTTAGATTCGTCTGAATGTATATTTTCTGAATATATACTTTTCATAATTTTTGTTTACCGGTAATTAAACTTATTGATAGTTGAAATTATGCATTGGCAAACTTGAAAGTCAAACGGTTGCAACTAAAAAGAAACAGAGGGAGTAGTTGAGATGAGAGAGTCCGATTATGCTTGAAACGAGATGTGCGCATTCCATTCTTGACTATGTATGTGTTCACTCACTCACTTTCCTTGACGAAAGTAGCTTCAACTGACGTATCCCAAACCCATATATTATCATCAATTCTTTGACATTAGTGTGGAGTGTACTGTGGACTACTGTGGCCTCAAAATCCAAAATCTTGCTTTTGGTTCAACCCAACTCACTGATCATAACAATCCAAATAATATCTTCAACAAATTCCAAAAGTTGTAGACCAAGTCATTTTTTTTTCTGATGAAAACCCAATTCCCCAAAATTATCTTCCCACATGATCGAGTTTGAACGTTTGAATATGATCATTCCTTTATCTGGGTAATATAAGTGATCATTATTTTGTCTGTCTTACTATAAAACCCAGATAAATTAATATCTTAGTAGCTAAAACAGGACAAATTTGGTGGAAGTTAGGGGTTTGGTAGGAGGGTATTGGGGAAGTTAAATATGGATGGTTTGGTAAAAAACCCAGTTCTTGGAAATGACGAAATAAAAGAAGAGATTGAAGAAGAGAGAAAATTTGAGAGAGAGAAAGAAATGGTTCCTGCTCCTGGGAATATCATTCATAGATCAGGTTCACGCCCACAACTTGATGTCAGTGGTGCTGCTATTCAAGGAAATTTTGAGGAAAGAGACCCAACTATTTTGCTTCCAAATCAATCTGATGATATTTCTCATTTGGCTTTGGATATTGGAGGTCAATTTCTCATCTTTAGAGTTGTGGGTTTATTGTGTTGATTTAGGTGATTTGTTGTTTTTTCATTGTTTTGATAGAGTGATTAGAATATTTGGTGCATTTGTGAATTTGGAGTTGGGTTGTTTTAATATTGTTAAATTTCAAGTCTTTTTGTGATGTGATATTTTGGTTTTAGGATTATGGCAGTTGTTATATGCTTATTGTTTGAATGCTAGCTTTGTAACAGTACAGTAGCTGCTTATTGTGGAGGTCTCTTGTTGTTGTCCTTGGTTTCTTTTGATGGTTGTGCACACACAAGCCCATTTTGGCATCCGACTTGCACTCTTGTCGCCAATTGGCAAGAGCTGTGCCTTTGTTTGAAGGGAAGCCTTGCTTGTGCCTGCTACGCGCACACAAGCTCCTTTCTGCACAAGGGGCTTGCACCCTTGCCGCCAAAAGGCACTCTCGGACCGTGGCACATTGACAGTGATTTTGATTTTATTTGCTGGTCACAGTGAGAGAGAGAGAGAGAGAGAGTGTTCTGAATTCAAACCTGGTGAAATTTGAGATACTGATATTATTGAAATGTAATATATTGGTATTGTTGGCAACCAAGTGTTTATGCCAACTTAAACCTGCTTTTTCTGTATGCATCTGTTTTGATGGTTGAGGATCTAAAGTTCAGCCATGACTCAATTGATAACTTCTTTTGTTGGTCTCCCAGGATCTCTCATCAAGCTTGCCTATTTTTCAAGACACGAGGATAGATCTGTCGAGGATAAGCGAAAGAGGTCAATCAAGCAGAGATTTGGCATTCCCAATGGTAATAGGAGAAGTTATCCAATACTTGGTGGCAGACTCCATTTTGTAAAGTTTGAGACTCACAAGATAAATGAGTGCCTTGACTTTATCAAGTCGAAGCAACTACATCGTGGAGGTATCTCATGTTCTCAAGCCTGGCTCTTCTGTTTAAGTTTTCTGTAAAAGTCTAAAGATACGTCTCGTGAAAAGAGTACTGCATGACTGGATATAACTCTATTCTCCAGATTATGTTGGAGATATTTGAAGTTTGTTCTTAATGCACTGAGCCACTTACCATTGAAATTCTTGTTATGCAGGGATGGTTGCTCGTTGTTGGCCTTCTGATGCCTTGTCGAATGAAAATGTTGTAGTCAAGGTAACAATGGTTTTAGATTCCTACCTAATTATTAAAATTCACGTTGTCTTGCTGAAGATATTGCATACTCAGTGTGATATCTGTATTATTTTGTTTTTAGGGGGTATGAAGGGGTGGAGCTGTGGAATTTCTTCATAACTGAATCTCAAACATCTTTCTTTTAGTCTTCACGTAGATTCTTGGATTTGTAATAATTGGCCGGCATATCATTTGCATTACCTCGTATTTTACCTCCTTTGACTTTTCATACATGCATTAGTGGTATGTATATATAATTGTCTCTTGTTTGATTGAATCTTGAGTGAAGGCAACAGGAGGTGGAGCATACAAATTTGCGGACCTTTTCAAAGAAAAACTTGGTGTTAGTCTTGATAAAGAAGACGAAATGGACTGTCTTGTAGCTGGAGCAAACTTTTTGCTGAAGGTGAACATCTAGCTCCTAGAATTTTCTTATATAATCTGGCTATAGAACTTGTTGCCGGAGAGTTTAAATATTGATCTAGTCTAGGACAAACACGTGGTAAAAAGTGTAGGGGATATATGTCTTTGCATGCTCTACTTGGTTTAGATAGCTTAGCTGAAATGGCCCCTCTTATTTTTTTCAAGTGTAAAATTATGGGCATTGGACAATGGAAGACATTGGGTTCACAATTCAGACTACTTGATTGTGTACCAACTATAGGTATCTCTATAAGCTTTTGATTGCCAACTTGTTGAAGTAGAATGGTAGAAAGGGAAAGTAAGCTAAGGAGAGCATGCACTTGAATTTTATGTAAATTTTTGTGTGCTGCTGTCAATAATCAATAAGCAATCGGCCAAGATGCGCAATAACAGAATTGACTCAATTTCTATTTTTAATAACTAAATCAGGGTCCCGTGTCAATTGTCATTGCCCAAAACTTTTTCTTGTTCTTCATGGTTGGAATGTGTCGATGTTAGAACCAAATTTAGACCCTAAATTTTAACTATTCCCTTTTATGGAAGTTTACTATTAATCAATATATACCCATTTCTAGTAACGTTTTCCCCTCACATATGCACTTGCTTATAATGGTCGAAGAGAGTGCCCTGAGTGTCTTTTGGTTTTCTACATAGGCAATTCGTCACGAGGCCTTCACGCATATGGAGGGTCAGAAAGAGTTCGTGCAGATAGAACAGAATGATTTGTTCCCTTACCTTCTTGTAAATATTGGATCTGGTGTTAGTATGATAAAGGTAAAGTCTTTCTACACCTCCCTCTCCAGAAAAATGAAAAAATGGCAAATGTACAGACTGAATTTTATTTTTAGTTAGTCTCAACACAATAGATATATCTTGACTTGGAGATGATATAGGTTGATGGTGATGGGAAGTTTCAACGTGTGAGTGGTACAAATGTTGGAGGTGGTACATATTGGGGTTTAGGGAAGCTGTTGACCAAGTGCAAAAGGTCAACTTTGGTGTATTTATTGTGTTACTCTTTGAGTTTCATTCCTTTATCTGGTAGTTTACCTAGCCTTTTAATTTTTTCTCTCACTACAGCTTCGATGATCTTTTGGAGTTGAGCCAACGTGGAGATAATGGAGCCATAGACATGCTTGTTGGAGATATTTATGGTGGTATGGATTATTCCAAGGTATCAAGGGGTTCAATCTCTTACTAATGTGCATTCTAGTAGAGTTGTAGTTACACTTTATGCTGATTATATTACTTTTATTGTACTCAGATTGGTTTGTCTGCTTCAACCATTGCGTCTAGTTTTGGCAAGACTATTTCCAATGACAAGGAGCTTGAAGATTATAGGCCTGAAGATATTTCTCTTTCACTCCTGCGAATGATTTCATACAACATCGGGCAGGTACTTGATTGGAATAATGGATATAGAAGATTCTCAAGATCTAAGAGTCTGAGAATGAAGTAAATCAGGTTTTACCTTTTTCTAGTAAATTGAGGAAGGGTCTGGAGTGGAAATTATTATTGTTATTATCAGTCTATGCCACAGATTGTCTAAAGTGGGATAAGTTAAATAACGGCACTGAGGAGGAGAACTGAGGGTTATGAGCAATATGTCTACTGAGAAATTTATTAGACAAGCTATACTGCAGGCTAGATCTTTTAATGAGTTTGACTCAATTTCAAATCTTCCATGTGTGGTAATGTTCAGATATCTTACTTAAATGCTCTTCGCTTTGGCATCAAACGCATATTCTTTGGAGGCTTTTTCATCAGAGGCCATGCATACACAATGGATACCATCTCCTTTGCTGTTCATTTCTGGTAAGATAGTTGCTATTCTTTTATATAAATGTTGACGGTCTACTTAGCATATTTCTTCCAAAAACATTTGTCGATTACTACCTAATTAAAATTCACTTTGCGACTGGCTGCCTCTGTTCTTTATGCTTGACTTCTTTCGTTCATTGTGATTCCTTTGCTTTTGTGCTTATAATGGGGTGGCAGCCTTTCGGGTAGATGTTGAGGTTGCTCAATTCAATTATCTACTTAACAATTCTAACAGAGTAGAACGATCGCTGAGGGTCCAACTTTTCAACTTTAGCATGCAATAAACTAACTCAAATATCTGATCGTAATACCCCTTGGTTTGTATTCTATGTGAAGAAGTTGGCTTTTCAATTTACCTTTTAAATTAGGATTCTTAATAAACAGAAGTCTTTTTGCTATCCTAGGCACACAATTTTTTATTTGACAGTAGGGTTATGTAAAATAGTCTCTTTGGAATTGTACAAGTGAAGTTGTGCAATTAGTCCTCCTCACTCGGCCCTAAGCATGAATAATGATGTTTTATGTATGACATGGTATTGTATGGTATGCCCAATTCGTTTATTACCTTATATTATCTTCATCTAGGTCGAAGGGTGATGCAAAAGCGATGTTCTTAAGGCATGAAGGATTTCTTGGAGCTTTGGGCGCATTTATGAGTTATGAAAAACATGGTCTTGATGATGTGATGGTCCACCAATTGGTGGAACGATTTCCTATGGGTGCACCATATGTTGGGGGAAAGATACATGGCCCACCTTTGGGAGATCTAAATGAGAAGGTAATCCCTAACAATTAGGAAAATATAATATGTATATGAGAACTCCGTAGAGTTTGTCATGTATTTTGCCTACCTGTATGCTAAAGTCTGTAAGCTAATGACAATTTATGCTTGCTCTTGTCAAAAACATATCATTGTTCAGAAGCATATGCAAATATTGCAAAACGGCACTATGAATCCTCTGTCCCATTTTAGGTAGCATCTTACATTCCAGCACCTTTTATTCTGCCACATCATTTGCGTACTTCAGTAATATAGAATGATTTAGATTTAGGACAATGTATGACATAATATGGGATGTATGATCTTAACTTACATGGCAAGGGAAGTTGGTAGTCCAAATAAAGTTAAACTTAATTTATAAGCATTGAGTGTTACCTTTTCAAGAATCAAGACTTACAATATGGGAAGAAGATTCAGTTTCCAGACCTTTTGATAACTTTGATTGAAGAGAATGCTTAGAGCTGATGCATTTTCCTTGAAATAAAGTTGCCCACGGAGTTCCCTGCTTTTGGGATTTCTAAGACGAAAGCTCCTCCTAAGTCTTAAAGCTTGTTTATTCACTTGGCCCGCGGTCAAAGAGAAGATCCTATTCCGCCCAGGATGTACTTATGGAAAAGAACTTTTTTAATACTACTTGCAGCTTGTGCCTTAAGGAGGAAAAATCTGTTAATCATCTTCTTCTCTTTCGTCTTTAGGTTCTTTCCCTTTGACTTATATCTTTAGCCTTGTTTGTGTTCAGCCGGGTCCAACCATGTTATGTGAAAGATATTCTTGCTGCCTGGAGAAGCAGGAGGAGAAATGGTTGTCTTGCAGAAGTTAGAAAGTGATTTCCGGTGGAAATTTGGGGGTGCACTTGGAAAGAAAGAAATTAACGGATTGTTGAGGGTTTAGCTTCCACTTTTAAGGGTTTCAAGCTTCCAATTTTGAAGCTTTTGTTGAGAGTCTAGTTTAATCTTCTAGCTTCACTGACTTTTCGTGATTTGGTAGATACATTGCTCTGCTATAGCTGGAGGGCTTGAGCATTTCTGTTTAGGTTATAATATATTCTGTTTAATAAAATTCTGTGAGTTTGTTTTTAGATTAGAGTTTATGGATTTTCTTTTAAGATTTAGTTTCGTCGATGACCAATTATATAAAAATATGTTAAGATCAGAATTTCTGGATTTAGCTAAACAAGTATGAATAAAATATTATCATTCCTTGAAAGAGCAAAAGTATTTTTTTAAAAAACTAAACTTTACCCCCTCCGATCTCTTGATGATTAAATTGTTTCACTTTGTGGGTTGTATCAAATCAATTGGAACAGTCCTTTCTGTCACGTAAGTTTTCTCTATTTTTCTCCTCTATATAAAGCAAAAATTCTCATCTCTTTCTATATCGTTATTATCTTAATTTATGAGCCAAAAGGCAATATTTCGTTGAGCTATAGATGGAAGGAGTAATCAGTTTCTGTTGTAGCTTCTAACTTAAGTCTTGGGCTTTCAAAATGCAGATATCATGGATGGAAAAGTTTGTAGAGAAAGGAACTGAAATTATTGCTCCTGTCCCAATGATCCCTCCTGGAACAACTGGACTTGGGGGCTTTGAAGCTCCTCTGTCAAGGGGAGATACTTTGCGTTCTGATGCGAGCAGCTTAAATGTTGGGGTTTTGCACCTTGTTCCTACTCTGGAGGTGTTTCCTATGTTGGCGGACCCAAAGATGTAGGTACAATATGAAGCATTTTTGCTTCCACTGTATCTATATCGATCTCATAGAAATTAATGAACTTCAAATTATGTAAATTGGTTTTGGGATTTTGACTGGAGGATTTAGGTCGATACTCTTGCATTTCTCTATGAAAGTAAAATATATTGTCTTGATGTTGTGTTTTGATTCTAGGTTTGAGCTTTACAAAACAAATTTTACTCTTTACAGCTTGTATAGGAGGAGCGAATCGGCTTCTTGGCAACTTATTGCTTATAAACTTGCGCTGAAATTATTTTAATTTGTGTGCAGGTACGAACCTAACACCATTGATCTCTCAGACCATGGTGAACTAGAGTAAGTTATGTGCTATAGCTTTTTTATATTCTTAAATTGGTTTCCTCACTCTGAATAACATCCAAAGCATCAGTCATAAATATAACAGTATGCTCATACTGCTTTTCTTTTGTTTGTATTGTATTTTAGGTATTGGCTTACAGTGCTGTCTGAGCATTTACCAGATCTTGTTGACAAGGTAAACGTTCATAGTTGATAAAAGCTTCCTTCTAATCCTTGAGTGACCCTAATATGTGAACCGACAAAATTGTCATTGATATTTTGTGCTAGTAACCTTGACTTCTAATGGGAAAACTCTGAGAAGTTACCTTAATCTTTGAACAAAACAGAAAAAAATTCAAGTTAAACTTTTTAGTTATTTTCCTTATTTGTTTAAATTTCTTATTTTCCTCTAGATTGTCAAAGAATTTCGATGTATTTTTCTAATAATAAACTGCTATGAGATATCACTTTTCTTTGTTTGTTCATAGGCTGTTGCAAGTGAAGGAGGAACTGATGATGCTAAAAGGAGGGGTGATGCATTTGCTCGTGCATTTTCTGCTCACTTGGCCAGGTAAATAATTGAGTGCATGCTAGTATACAGGTGATGTTAAATGCACGCCCATATAATCAAATAGTTGTATATTGGATACATCTTTTATGACATGCATCTATGATGAAATTTTAGTGGTGGAGATCCAATGTAATGGGCCTAGACCCTAGTGTCTTTGATGGTAATGATGCTGATCCCAGCATTTATTCCTTCTATTGGTTGCGGAATGTAATGAACCAACCTAGGGAGAGGGGTACTTTTTGATGCGGATCCAAAGGCATCAAGTCAAGTAGAGCCAATTTCACTTCTTATGGAACACATGGGATTCAATTTGAAGTACAACAATGCATTTGTATCAGGTGTTACTTGGCTCGAAGAAGAAGATTAGTTAGCATTTTAACTTAGTGTCATTATTAGTTAAAATGTTAGTTAAAGTAGTTGAGTTGTTAAATCTTCAATAAGTCCGAAAATACTAGTAGAATTTCGGATTCCTTAGTCTAAATATCATGGTTGTATTTTAGGAAAGAGGTGCCTTAGCATAGAAGAATGTTAGGCGTGTGAAATAGGCGTATGATCCATGTAATTAAGGGAGATTTGCTATCTTTCCTTAAAGCTTTTGTTTCCTTAAGTTCTAGCTAGATTCTAGGCTAGAATCAAGGGAGAAATCTTTCCTAAAATACTCTATGTAGGCCGAATGGCTAGGTTGATTGGAGGGCAAGTTGATTCTTGTCATTATAAATAAACATGTCATGCTACCTTACAAGAGCATGAATGATTTAGACAAAAACCTTTGTTATTGATTTTAATTGTGCATTTACAATTATTTTCGTCCTTTAATTAATTCTCAGGAGTGGTTTGAGTGAGATTAAGAGTTAACTAAAATATTCAGGAGTGTTTATTTTAGTTTTCATATCCAAATTTCATTGTGTTGTTCGAAACTTCTGAGTGTTCAACTATCCTAGTTGTGCATTCATATCAAGTGGTATCAAATTTTCCAGGAGGGTGAGAATAGAAGGGATTCTACTCTCTCAAGATCCAAGTAAGTTGTTACTTTCACTCTTTAAAGTTTCTAACTTTCGTGGGGTTAGGGTTATTGTGCTTCTTGTGTGGCGTACTGTTGGTGGCACTGTATTGTCTTGTGTGGTGTACTGTTGGTGGCACTGATTGATATGGAACGTGAGTTGGAGAAAATCACAAAGGCTCTTGCTGACTTAACTAAGCAACAATTTGATTTTCAAATTAAGTATAATGCGGATTCTAGTAATGTTAGTAGACTTGAAACTAGAATGGATGCTATAGCTTCTATAATCACAAAGAAGCTCGATAAAAATAGTATTGAGTACATAGGGAATTCGTATGGGGAAGATGTTGAGGAAGTAAAGGTTGTAAAACCTAATTTCAATGATGATAGAGGGTTGAAATTAGAGGACTTTACTGGAGATACTAATCCAGAAGATTTGCTTGAATGGATTAGACAATTGGAGAAGGTGTGTGATTATAGGGGATTTGATGATGAGAGGAGGTTCAAGATTGTTTCGGTTAGGTTAACCAAGTATGCTGGAATTTGGCTTGAAAACTTGAAGGCCAAGCGTGCTAGGAGAGGAAAGGAGAAGCTTAATAGTTGGACTAAGCTAAAGGAGAAACTCAAGGAGAAGTTCTACCAAGTGATTTCGAGCAAAAGCAATACATTAAGTTGACTGCTTTGTGCCAAGATACATTGAGTGTACATGAGTACACTATGGAATTTGACAAGCTATGCCTTGTTTGTGACTTGGACGAAAAGGAAGCTCTCAAGATTGCTCGTTACATCAAGGGTTTGAACCGTGCCATAGCAAGGAAGATAGAGGTGTCTAGCTATCACACTTTCGAGGATGTATGTAGGTTGGCTCTCAAATTCGAAGCTCATGAGAAGGAGGAGAGGCCGAAAGTTTCCTATGCAAAAACTGGTAATATTCTTTTAAACCTTCTTCATCTTATTCTTATTCATCTTCTAACAAGAATTATGAGGGTTTTAAAAGGGATAATACACCTAAAGATGATAAAAGGGTGGAGAAACAAAAGGTTTTCGTGCCTAAGGAGAAATTTGAAGAAAATAGAAAATGTTTTAAGTGCCAAGGGAGAGGACATATTGCTAGTAATTGTCCAACTAAGAAAGCACTCACCATGAGACAGTATATGGCACTGAATGAAGAAGAGGAGATGTATGAGTTCGTACCTCAAGAAGAAGGATATGGTGAATATAGTGAGGAGGATGCATATGCCGAAGATGATGGCAAGCTAATTGGTGTTGTTAGGAGGGTTTTACATGTTGATTGCCTTCCAAGCAAAGAACAAAGGGAGAACTTGTTTCATACACGTTGCAAGGTGGGAGAAAACACTTGTAACATGATCATTGATAGTGGTTCTTGCACCAATGTAGTGGCGGCAGATGTGGTGAAGAAATTGAACCTTAGTGTGAGGGAACATCCACACCCTTACAAACTAAGTTGGCTTGATGACACAGGGCTAAAGGTGAAGAAACAAGCATTGCTTTCTTTTTCCATTGGAAGCTACAAAGATGAACTATGGTGTGATGTACTTCCTATGAGTGCTTGTCATGTTTTACTAGGGAGACCATGGCAATTTGATAGAAAGGTGATTCATGAAGGAGATTCCAATGTGTATTCTGTTTTGGTTGGAATAAAAAGAGTAAGGTTACATCCTTTGGCTCCTAATGAAGTGATTCACAAGAAGGAAGAAAAAAGGGTTAATGTGTTGCTTTCATACAAAGAGTTCGAGAAAGAGGTGGAAGAAGAAGGACTGTGCTATGCTCTGTGTACAGCATGCTGTGAGGGATGAAAAAACATCATGTGATCCGAAACTTGATGCACTCATGGAGGAGTTTAAGATGTGTTTCCAGAAGAACTTCCACAAGGGTTACCACCTTTGAGAGGGATTGAGCATGCTATAGACTTGGTTCCAGGAGCTCCTCTACCTAACAAACCAGCTTATAGATGTGATCCAAGTGCTTCAAGGGAATTACAAAGACAAATTGAGGAGTTGATTGAAAGAGGGTATGTGAGAGAAAGTATGAGTCCATGTCGGTTCCTGCTTTACTTGTGCCAAAGAAAGATGGAACATGGAGGATGTGTATTGATAGTAGGGCTGTGAATAACATCACTGTGAAGTATAGGTTTCCCATGCCTAGATTGGAGGACATGCTTGATGAGCTTAATGGAGCTTCGGTTTTTTCGAAGATTGATCTTAGGAGTGGATATCATCAGATGAGAATTAGAGAAGGGGATGAGTGGAAAACAGCATTCAAGACTAAGCAAGGTCTTTATGAGTGGATGGTGATGCCCTTTGGTTATGCAATGC
Source organism: Beta vulgaris subsp. vulgaris (assembly GCF_026745355.1). Taxonomy (NCBI): domain Eukaryota; kingdom Viridiplantae; phylum Streptophyta; class Magnoliopsida; order Caryophyllales; family Amaranthaceae; genus Beta; species Beta vulgaris. Next base: position 61,927,099 of record NC_079206.1, on the reverse strand, counting down.
CCCAGTTCTTTCATGAGACTCATGAATGAGGTACTTCGTTCCTTTTTAAACAAGTTTATTGTTGTTTACTTAGATGATATCCTTGTTTATAGTAAAAATGTTGATGATCACTTAATGCACTTGAAAGTTTGTTTGAGAAACTTAGGGAACAAAAATTGTATGGCAAGATGGAAAAGTGTGAGTTCCTTGTTTCAAGCATTGCATTCCTTGGTTACATAGTGTCGAAAGAAGGTGTACATGTGGATCCTTCAAAAGTCCAAGCAATTTCTTCATGGAAAGCTCCTACTAATGCTCATGAGTGTCGAAGCTTTCATGGTTTGGCTTCCTTCTATAGAAGTTCATCCGAAACTTCTCAACTATCATGGCTCCTATCACTGCTTTGTTGAAGAAAGGAGAGTTTGAATGGTCTATTTAGCTCAAAAGGCCTTTGAAGAAGTGAAAGAGAAGCTATGTAGTGCTCCCATACTAGCTTTGCCAGATTTCAATAAACTCTTTGAAGTGGAGTGTGATGTAAGTGGAGTAGGAATTGGTGCGGTTCTACTTCAAGAAAAGAGGCCTATTTCTTATTTCAGTGAGAAGCTTAATGGTGCTAAGCTAAACTACTCCAACTATGACCGAGAGTTTTATGCTATTGTTCGAGCTTTGGACCATTGGTCACACTACTTGAGGCCTAAACCTTTCATTCTACATTCAGATCATGAGGCACTCAAGCATATTCATGGACAACAAAAACTCAACCATAGGCACGCCAAGTGGGTTGAATTCCTACAATCTTTCACTTTTTCTTCAAGTACAAAGAAGGAAAAGTAATGTGGTGCAGATGCACTTTCAAGAAGATCTTACTTGTTGGCATGGTAGATGCAAGAGTATTGGGTTTGAACATCTTAAGGAGTACTACAAAGATGATGAAGAGTTTAGTTCCATGGTTGCTGCACCTAAGGGTATGTTTGTGCTTCAAGATGGTTTCTCTTCAAGGGAAACAAACTTTGTGTACCAAAGTGTGGAGTAAGAGAACTTTTGGTTCGAAGTTCATGGAGGGGGTGGCTGGCCACTTTGGCATACAAAAGACACTTGATACTTTGAGTGAGAGTTTCTATTGGCCTAGCATGATTAAGGATGTTCATATGGTGGTGAGTAAGTGTGCTACTTGCCAACGTGCCAAAAGCACATTTCATAAAGGACTTTACACTCCTTTACCTGTTCCGGATCTTCCATGGATAGTGTGAGCATGGATTTCATTGTGGGATTGCCTAGGACTCAAAGAGGCAAGGATGCTATCATGGTGGTGGTGGATAGATTTTCAAAGATGGCTCACTTCATCCCATGCATAAAACAGATGATGCTTCACATGTTGCTGATTTGTATTTAAGGAGGTGATTAGGCTACATGGATTCCTAGAAGTATTGTGTCAGATAGGGACTCAAAGTTCCTTAGCCACTTTTGGAGATGCTTATGGAAGATGGTGGGAACAAAGCTCCTCTTTAGCACTAGTCATCATCCTCAAACTGATGGCCAAACAGAGGTAACAAATCGCACTCTTGGCTCCTTGTTGCGTGGCTTGGTGAGTAAAACTCAGAAAGATTGGGATGTGAAGTTAGCTCATGCAGAGTTTGCTTATAATCGTTCTCACTCATCAACTACCTTACGTTCTCCATTTGAGGTAGTTTATGGTGTTAATCCTTTCTCCCCATTGATCTTGTTTCCCTTCCTAAAAATGAGATTCATGCGGATTCAAAGAAGAGGTTGGAAGCTTTTAATAAAACTTGTTCTCAAGTAAAAGCTCAGATTGAGAAGATGAACACACAATACAAGGAGAGGGCTAACAAACATAGGCGCCAACCTAGATTCAAAGAAGGTGACTTGGTGTGGATTCACTTGAGAAAAGAAAGGTTTCCAAGCAAGAGAAAGAATAAGTTGATGCCTAGGGCTGACGGTCCATTTGAAGTCATTGGAGTCATTGGTGATGGAGCTTACAAAATAGACTTACCTAGTGACTATGGAGGGGTAAGTGCTACTTTCAATGTTGGTGATCTATCTCCATATCATGATGATGAGAATTTGAGGGCAAATTCTTTTGAAAAAGGGGAGAATGATGCGAATCCAAAGGCATCAAGTCAAGTAGAGCCAATTTCACTTCTTATGGAACACATGGGATTCAATTGAAGTACAACAATGCATTTGTATCATGTGTTACTTGGCTCGAAGAAGAAGATTAGTTAGCATTTTAACTTAGTGTCATTATTAGTTAAAATGTTAGTTAAAGTAGTTGAGTTGTTAAATCTTCAATAAGTCCGAAAATACTAGTAGAATTTCGGATTCCTTAGTCTAAATATCATGGTTGATTTTAGGAAAGAGGTGCCTTAGCATAAAGAATGTTAGGCGTGTGAAATAGGCGTATGATCCATGTAATTAAGGGAGATTTGCTATCTTTCCTTAAAGCTTTTGTTTCCTTAAGTTCTAGCTAGATTCTAGGCTAGAATCAAGGGAGAAATCTTTCCTAAAATACTCTATGTAGCCGAATGGCTAGGTTGATTGGAGGGCAAGTTGATTCTTGTCATTATAAATAAACATGTCATGCTACCTTACAAGAGCATGAATGATTTAGACAAAAACCTTTGTTATTGATTTTAATTGTGCCTTTACAATTATTTTCGTCCACTAATTAATTCTCAGGAGTGTTAATTAACTAGTGTTTAATCTACTTAATTCCAGGAGTGGTTTGAGTGAGATTAAGAGTTAACTAAAATATTCAGGAGTGTTTATTTTAGTTTTCATATCCAAATTTCATTGTGTTGTTCGAAACTTTTGAGTGTTCAACTATCCTAGTTGTGCATTCATATCACTTTTGGTACTGCATAATTAGTTATAGCTTGAGAAATAAGTTAGAGGGTTAGAAGGGAAGAAACTCTATAAATAGAGGAAATTAGGGAGAAAGAGGATATGTTGAATATTGAGTAGTGTTTTGGGTGAACTTTTAAGAGTTCTTTTGGGAGAAAGCAAGCCTCTCGAAAGCTTGTAAACACTATCTCTATATTACTGTTTTCCAGAAAATTATCATTCAAGTCCATTTTACTTCTTAATCTTCTTCTCTAATTTGTCCTAATGATGTCAGTTCATTACACGGAAATTCTCATTTGAATGGAAGTTTGTTTCAACATGCAAAGTGGTTTTATCTGAATGATGAGTCTGTGATTAGATCTTAAATGTGATTCTTCAACACCTTTTCGTGACGGAAAGAGGCGCCACCTAGTGCCTAGGGCTCTGCGCTTGTGTGCATATGGGCACACATGAACTCACCCCGCCCATATGTTTCTTCAGTATATTGCTGAGATTGAAGTTCCTGATTGAATTACTGTTTTGATTCAAATTCTTTACTAGGTTGATGGAAGATCCTGCTGCTTATGGGAAGTTAGGACTAGCCAACCTTCTGGAACTAAGGGAGGAGTGCTTGAGAGAATTCCAGTTTACTGATGCATATAGGAGCATAAAGCAAAGGTAACGGCTTTCATCCTGTCCTTTTTCAGTTTTTGTTGTCACTTTAGGGTGTTTTAATCCCCCTCCTCGCTTGTGAAGTGGTGAGTTTTGGGTGATTCTTCCTAATTATTTTCCTAAATGTGTTCTACTTAATTTTATCGTTATGTTGAAGGGCGGGAGTGACTGAGTAAGTTTGATTAATGTGCAATTAGGTTTATCAGATTAGCTGAATCAATTGCTGTCATCAACGTAGCTACAAGAATGCTGAGGCTGATGCCAATGTCGATAGTACTCTTATCACCCGATTCTGATTTTTGATGCAATTATGTGTTGCAGGGAAAATGAGGCTTCCCTTGCTGTTTTACCTGACCTTCTAACGGAGCTTGACGGCATGTCTGAGGTAGTGTTTGTTTGTTGTTTTTTCCCCTGATATTCAATAATCAGAGAACAAGAGCTTTTGGTTGCTTCCATGTAGTGGAAAAAGTTAAAAGCGTACCTCAATCATAATGGATGTTTTCATGCAACAATTTCATATAAAATCTCCCTATTATTGCAGGAGGATAGACTGTTTACCTTGATTGAGGGTGTCCTTGCAGCGAACATATTTGACTGGGGATCCCGTGCATGTGTGGACCTTTACCACAAAGGGACAATTATTGAGATTTACAGAATGAGTCGCAAAAAGATGCGGAGACCATGGCGGGTAAGTGTACTGATAGCTTGCAACAGAAATCTGAATTATGCAGTTTGATCGTATGTATTTTCGGTGGCAAACTTTTAACAGCATGTAGCTATCAAATAATAGATCTCAAGATGAATGCCTCTCTTTCTTTCTTGGGATCTGCCGTAGCTAAACTGCCAAATGTCCTACTAAGGCAAAGCCTTGAGTAACAAATCCTTCCGCTTCATCTTAAAATGCTCAGAATTTTGTGAGACAATAAATGATAGTTTGAGCTTGTGTATCAGGTGGATGATTTCGACATTTTAAAGGAGAGAATGCTTGGGTCTGGTGGCAAGAAGCCACCACCTCATAAACGAGCATTGCTCTTTGTGGATAACTCAGGTGCAGATGTTGTCTTGGGGATGCTTCCCTTTGCTAGAGAGCTTCTTCGACGTGGAACTGAGGTATGTCTGCTTGTATGGAAGAATCAAGAAACTAAGCGTTCCTCTTCATTTCAATGCTTCCCCGCCAACAATCTATCTGACCAGTGACCATACCATCGAAGCCACATCATCAATTTGTTCAAGTTTTACCCATATAGAAGAAACAGAAGAATTAATATGTCGTATCTATATACCACTTGAGATTATCTGATTGTGTGCGATGGCCATGTAGGCTGTGTAGTCAATGTGGATGACTACTTCTATGCCTTACTGGTTTTTTGTTAGAGCTCCCTCTAATAGTTTGTCTAAGTTCTTTATAGTTTATTCTTAAGCCAAATTTATTTTCGAAATGGTATTCCCTCTGTCTCTAGATGATTGTCGTACTTGCATTTCGGGTTGTTTTAATTGTATTTTCAGAGTTTATGTTTTCTCTCTCTATATGCAATATTTGTTCAGTTTCACTTCCTTAATATGCATTAAAAGTCAACTATGACAATCTCTAATTAGAAACTCTTTTTTTAATGGCTTCTCACCAGTGATATTTTGCAGGTCGTTCTGGTTGCAAACTCGCTACCTGCACTCAATGATGTAACTGCCATGGAGCTTCCTGACATTGTTGCAGAGGCAGCAAAGGTATGTTTGCAATTTCATGTTCCATCTATGTGGTTCACTCCCCACCTCTTAATTGTGGGATCATATTCTCACTTATCTAAATTAATGATGTACCAACTTATTGTGTTGGTCCTAATCTACAATGTTCTTTCATTCAATGTTTCTCCTCCCAGAATTGTGATATTCTCCGCAGAGCAGCTGAAGCTGGTGGGCTTCTTGTAGATGCAATGATAAACATCCAAGACAATTCTAAGGAAGATTTGCCTTCAGTGCCCCTCATGGTTGTTGAAAATGGATGTGGTAGTCCTTGCATCGACTTACGACAGGTCAGCTCTGAGCTAGCTGCTGCTGCTAAAGACGCTGATTTGGTACGTGTACTGCACTTTCCTCATGGATTAAGTAATGGTTTAGTTCATGGTTCCTTTTCTGGATAATGGATTTGTGGGATAAAGTCCACCTACCTGTTATGGTGTCACCCTAAGTAAAAGGCAGATGTCAGCTAAGCAGATTGTGAATTCTATAGGAGGTTATACGAGAGGCATTGCTTTCTGAACCTGTTTGCATCATCTGTCTTTTATTAGTTTGTACCCCCACTATGCGGATGACTAAATAAGGGGTGGTAATGATGCGAGTCCCTCTGGAGCTTGACTCAAAAACTTGCAAGCTCGAAAATGTGAAAATTGACTCGTATTGAAAACCTCTTTTATAAAAAGTCAAAACAGCACAAAAATATATTTCCTGTCACTTTCTAAAATTTTGTAATGAAAATAAATAGCCATTTGAAAAGTAGATTTAGAAAATTTTCAAAAGCATTAAATTAAATATTGTAATTTTTTCAAAAAATATTATGAAATAATTTCAATATCTCGAGTTGAGCTCAATCAAGCTGAATTTTGATCGAAGTAGCTCACAAGTTGTCCGGCCTCTATATCACCCCTACTTCTATTAACATGAATGAAGGATATACAAAATGAAATAGTAAATGCGAGCATGATTGACATGACTTGTGGCTTGCAGATTATATTGGAAGGCATGGGCAGAGCTATTCACACCAATTTCAATGCGCGATTTAGATGCGATGCTCTAAAGGTGAGATCTTTTGCCTGTATGCTGATTTGATCGACTTATACATGTTTACATAGATCACACGTTCATGAATATGTAGCAATTGCATACCCATTTTACCTTCTAAATATGTTTCGCAGCTCGCCATGGTGAAGAACCAGAGATTGGCAGAGAAGTTGTTGAAGGGAAATATATATGACTGTGTCTGCAGATTTGAACCAGCAAACTGAAAGAAAGATACACTCTTAAGATTGCGTAGTGTGTTTTCGCTTCTCTTTTTGTTTCTTTGCTTTCTCCATCTCTTTAATTATCAAATGAAATGCTTATTGAAAGGACCTTAATAGAGTTAGAACATGTCTATAATATAGATGTCTGTTCTTTATTGTTTAAATAATCAGAGTTTCGGAATTATATATAGATGCATGTGTTGTTTTTCTAAATTGATTAAGCTGAAAATATATTTCCAAAGGCGAATCGATTATTGGAAATTACTTTGACATAAGCTCCAAGTTGGATTCAAACCATTTTTGAAGAATGCTTGATCGAGAAACTATACTCTAAGCTAACATGTAAGCTCTTGTTTAGCTATTGAATCTTTGTTTCTCGGCTTTGTCGTAATAATTAGTTGCAATTTAGCGATTTTAACATGTAAATATGGTATAAGGGTGAATTTTTTCCGCCTATTTTCTTGATTGAATCTTGTTTTTTGGTCATTGTTGTTAGTGTAAAAAGTTGATTGAAGTCCTCAAAATGTTAATACATCCACTTAGGGAAGTTGGCAAAATTTGCATAAGATAGATGTGTTCGCTTTAGATGATTCATGGATAGTTGTTAACAACCTAATGTTAAAGACTATGTTTTGTTAAATACATGTCACATTATTTGCTCTCATGGGCCTCCTTCGCTACATTCTACCCCGTTTAAGGATTTTTTTCCTAATATATTACTTCCTGCATCCCATTTTATAGTTTTCGTATTTTATTTTGGGTGTTTCAAAATGTTGTTCCTAGTTCTCTTATTTTCATTTTTGAAAATTACTTTTTACTATACCTTTTCACATGGATTTTTGACACTCTCATTTAATGTTCCTTCAATCTCATTGGTTGGGTATTTAAAAAAAACTTTTTTTTTACTTTCTCCCTCCTTTGTTCACGTGCCAACCCATTTAATGTTTTAGTTCTTTTTCATTTTTTTATTACAATAATTTCAAAAATACAACTCCCAATGTAAGTATATAAAATTTGTTGTTTCCCTAATTTCTGTGTTCAAAGTGAAACGGGAATTATAAAATGGGAGCGGAGGGACTATTTGTTAGGCACTATCTTCTTTCTTTGCCTTTTAGAAACTTTGTGAAGTAAACAGTGAAATGATTTTAAAATTTGCCAAAATATTTTGTAATATTTTGCTGTTAACCAAAAATTAATGATTTTAACAGGCCAAAAGAAAATTTATTTTTTAAAGTGGAATACAGGGAATAGTTCTAGGCTTCTAGCAGTACAAGAGTAGAAGAGTACAAGAATACCACAATAATTGTTAACAATCCGCATAGTGCAAAATTGGTTCCACAAAAAAATGAAAAAGTACTTTGAAAGATTGGGTCGACATTGACTCATTTAAGCATGGGAAACTTGGAAGTGTTGTAGGATAGGAAAGTTGGTTTTGTAAAAGATTGTCTAATTTTAATTTAAAAATAGGTATAGTTTAAGCCTAATATTAAGAAGAGAACATCTATTTTTAATATAGTGATTAGTTTAATCTATTTAGGAATCAGGTTAATCTATTTCGTGATCAGTTTAATATATTTAGTAATGACATTCTTCAATCTATTTATTGACTAGTTTAATCCATTTGGTAAGACTATCGAGTTAGTTTTTTAAAATTATCTGTCGTAGTTCGATAATCAAGAAAAAAAGGAAGGAGAAGAGAAGGCATGACTAGGATAGTGTTGGTTAAAGTGAAATGGAATGTACTTTTTAGAAAAATTCAGTCTTAGGTTCGTCTAATTTTATGTTAAAATTAGACGCCTATTCAAATGATTTGTGAAACTAGGGATAAGGGTTGACCAGCAATCGATATGGTGAGAAAGGTACGCACATGTACATAGCTAACAAACTTAATGTATATGAAGAACAAGTCAAATGAACAAATGTACATGGCGAACAAGTCAAATGAACACATGTACATGGCTAACCAGCCAAATGAACATATGTACATTTCTGTTAGTATATATGTTCCTTGGTATTGGTCTTTATGTCCATAACCTATTGTTTGATGTTCATTTGGCGCACCTTACTCATCATATGAACTTGTGCACCTACTAATTTACAGTTGATCGGGGGAAGAAAAGTTCTCACGGTTTTATTATGGAAAAAAAACCTTCAATTCTCTATGTGACCCTTTTAATAAGGAGAAAAGAAACTTTCGATTTATTATATGACCATTCATCATTCTTTTCTTGGCTTCTCCAAAGCGGTTGCATTTCCCGAACTCCATTTCATACAACTAGGGGTGAAAGTTCGGTGTATGGTTTGGATTATGGCATAATCCAATTCGATCCGATCAAAATTTTGAATTTCAATTTTCCAATTTGAATCCAAACCAATTAGAGTTTGAATCCGATCCAATCCGATCCGAATTTTCATACTCTACATTGGATCCGATCCGAAAATTCGATTTTTTAAAAGTCTTATTTTTTGATGAAATAAATTAAGCACAACAACAGCCTAGTGGATTTAGGAAATGAGGAATTAAGTGTTGTTATGGTTTTAGGAGAAGGTTTGAAGATTCCAGTGTGCCTACTGCGCCGTAAACTAGGCTTTTAAAAAAATTTAAGTTTAGCACTTAAGCCCAATCCAAATACATAATACAAGACATATTACTATTTGGTTATATTGGATTTTTGGATCCAATTACCCAAAATCCAATCCTATTCGAAAATACAATTTTTTTTTTAAAAAAAATAATTTGAATCCGATCCGAATTACTAATTTGAATTTGATTGGATTTTAGATTTTATCCGAATAGGTTTCACCCCTACATACAACAAAACTATACAAGCATTAGAAAATGTGTCAAACTATATAAAAATCAGTTTGTGTATTTTATTTCTTTTAGTGAATTGTACATTACATTATTGTTTATTTCCTCATAACAATAGGCTCTTATATATGGTTTCTAGCAAGATATGTACTCTGTATTTGCGATCGACTATCGCAAATTTGCTATAAAATTATTGTTTATGCCAAATTCTGATCAGGCAGAACTTAGCTGAGGATCTACAGCTAATGGAGATGCAATAACAAGGGATGCTAGCTACGAAATTAAAAGAGGATGCAAAGAGAAGACAGAGACACCAAGAAATGGTGACGCGGAAAACCCCAAGAAGAGGGTAAAAACTGCGGGTGGAATTGAGTCCACCAATCCACTATGTAGGAAGATTACAACTTATAGCTAGCAGCTAGCAGCTTGTAGCTTATACTAAATACACTTGTAAATATTTGTGAAAGTAAATGGAAGTGTTCTAATGTAAGCAATGTTAATGAACTGCCTTTTTCCCAATACTTCCACTCCTATTTATATCCATACATTTATTATACGTTGCTTTACATGTTTACGTTGCATAACTAATCTCCTAATATGATGCCATGATCTCCTAATATCAAGGAGTATCTCCACTTCTGCTTAATGACTTTGTCAACCCTATTTTGTAGGCGCAACAGCATTATTTGACTTGATCTTGATCAGTATCCAATGCTCTTTGAATCAAATTTATTCAACTCCCTTCGTTCCTGCTTGCTGTAGCTGCTACCTGATAACTTCTAGCTAGGACGGATGTATATCCTGCAGATTCAGCTTAGCAAAATTTTTAGGACATAACAATTGCCCCTAACTTGTGATGCCAACCTAGGCGCAACTGAGTTAAAATCGCAAGTTACCAACCAAAACAAAATACTTGTTAGCAAAAAGCTCAAAAATAAATTTGTGCTATCTTAGAAGATTTTTATCTTTTTCTTCGAGGAAAAACGTTTGTAGATAAAAATTTTAAAAGATAAACTCATCTAGCCATTTGAAAAGATAATTTTCTTGGGAGAAGATAAAACTATCAGATAATTGATTACTTATCAACAATAGAAAGATAAATTTTAAGCAACATTAAATACTTATCCGTTAGCTTAGGCTACCGTTGAGCTATCAGTATTTAAAGACCTCTCAGCCCTTCTTGAACTTTTACTTTATTTCTCTGCGAATTCCTTTTCTCCTCAGGTAAACCTTCTCTCTTTCGTTTGTTTCCTCAAGAATTTTCTTTTAGATCTTTCGCTTTTTCTGATGGGCAGAGCTATAGATGATGTTGCTTCATCTGTTACTGAGCGAGATATAGAGATGCTCAAAGTTTTGGGGTTTCCCTGAAAGTACTCAGATCATACTCCCTACTCCTACATGCAGACCCGAAATCTGCCCGGAAGACTACATTTGCTATTATGAACACCCTTTCTACCTAGGGTATAATTACGAGTTTTCTCCCCTCACTAGGTCCTTTATGGAGGTTTTACACCTATCCCCTGGCCAGCTGATGCCGGCTTTTTGGAAAACTTGCTCGACTTTAGAGACATTAACTAAAACATGGCACAAACCCTTTTCTTTAAACGAGCTTTTGACCGCCTATAGTGTTAGGAAATCAAACAAGGGTTTCATAACTTTTAGGGCCAAGGCTCCCCTCCCCCCCTTGATAGAAGGCACAATCGCTTCTGACTCTCTATGGAAGACTAGGTATTTCTTCGTAGTGAAGGATTCGCTGGGCGAAGCTGGGAACCATCTAGTTGGGGGTTGGTCTAATAAAGGTACTTATCTGTTCAATTTGCGTTTTGCTCCTAAAAATGAATTAACTAGGTTCTTACCTTGTTTTTCTTGCAGGTCTTGGCCCCGTTATCTCCCAGATCCCTGAACAAGCTGAGAGATTACCTGAACTGCTCAAGTTTCCTGTTGAGGAACGCACCTTCGCAGCTCCTACCGAGGTTCTACCCTTAGATTCCAGAGCATCTTCTCGCACTAACTCGATGTCGACAGGTAATTTTGATTTTTGGTGCAGGTTTTACTTTGCTCACAATCTTAGATATTAGGCCAACTAAGTTTTCTCATTCATGCAGCTCCAGCCAGATCCAGTAACTTGTCCGACGAGGAGCAATGGACAGGCTCAAGAATAGAAGAGATCAGCTGCTTCTTCTGGGCAGTCTCAGATTGAAAGAGTTCCTCGCAAGAACCTACGCTCATCCTCCATCCCAACCACCATTGACATCACGACTGATTCTCCTAGGGATGAGGTCCTTGTGAGCTTTCCTGCTGACTTTCTAGCTGAAGAAGGTCTAGAAGGTGGGATCTGGCCTGCAGCTGACAAGCTCGTATTCCCAGCTGCACAAAAGAGGTTAAAGGGACAGGACCCTGAGGTCATCCTGAACCATGCTGTCCAGCTATCCCTGCAGGTTAGTAACATCTTTTGACCTACTTTAGATAAAGAAAATGATTAATGCCGCTTATACTTATGATTTTTATTGCTTCGCCAGCTTTCCCAGAGTTGCATAGCTGCCAGGGACAGCTTGCGGACTGTTGCTACCCTACAGGATAAGGTGGCTCGTCTGCAAAAGGACAATTTGAGCCACCAAGCTAAGCTGGAGAGGGAGAAAAGTCTCGGCTGGATGCTGAGAGCAAGTTAGCTGCTGAGCAAAAATTAATGGAGAAAGAGAGGCTGGAAAAAGATGAGAAGATAGCTGAGGCGGAGAGGGAAAATGCACGCCTGGCTGCAGCTGTAAGAGAAGCTGAGGAGAGGGCTTTGGACATCCAAGCTGAAGCAAAAATTATCGAAACTGCGAAGCTAGCTTTCCTGATTAAGTTCAAGAAGCTAGATGACAAGGGTGTCAATTTCTATATTGACAGATTCCTCAAGCTGGATTCTATGACCGCCCTGGAAGCTTTAGCTACAGGTGGCAAAACAAATGATCGGAGAAGTCTACAGCTGAATCCCCTCCTTCTCTCAACCACCAGAAGGTGTTGTTCTTGGTGACAAGGACAAGGTTGCTGGCGATGACGCCAGCGTGATCTCTTAATTCTTCAGTACTTTCATCAGCTTTTCTTTTGGAACAATTTAGTTTTAATTAGCTTGGATACTTTTACCATTGCCTATGGGGGCAATGTGTTTTTGTAAGAACATATTTTCTTTCAGCAATTTAATCGTTTGAACTTATGTCTTTGCCTTTTGATCTTAGCTATTGATACTTTGATGAGTACTTAAGTTACATGCATGCTCTTTGTTCTTAGATATTAGAACAACATATTTACCTGGGGTAAGCGTTGTTCAACTTAGGTTGGGCCCGTTTCCTTGGTGCTACGACCACTCAGCTAAGTTTGGGTGAACTAACCCTTAGCTGCTTGATGCTGGTGCTACGACCTTGTAGCTGGATCTCAAAATTCCAGCTACCCACCTGGGTGTGCAACCCCTTGCGTTTACCTGCGTATGAAGTGGACTTTAGATGGCTTGCTGCTACGAGCATAAAATACTTAAGTTGTTAGACAAATTAATGTGTTTACCTGGTGGACCAATGCTTTGTGCAAAGCAGTGGTTGCCTTTAAAGATTCTGGCGTCTTTGGCCGATAGTAACCTGGTAGTGCCCCAGGTTAGAAATGATATAGCTTAAGGTGGGAAGCGTTCCAGCTTCTAGGTATTGCTTTTCCATCTTTAGTAGTTAGACGATAAGCTCCTTTTCCAACTACTTGATCGATTAGATAGGGGCCTTCCCAGCTGATCCCTAACTTACCTGCATTGGCCTCTTGGGTATTCTGGAAAACTTTCCTTAGAACCCAATCTCCTACCTTGAATACTTTAGCTTTGACATTCTTGTTGAAGCTACGAGCCACTATTTGCTGTTGTGCAGCCATTCGTATAATGCATTATCTCCAATTCTTCGATGGAATCTAGGTCGTAGCTAAGCTCTTTGTCGTTGGCTTCAGGAGTCATCAATCCATATCTAGCTGTAGGGACAGCTACTTCCGCAGGTAGCACCGCCTCGCATCCATACACAAGTGAAAAAGGAGTTCTTCCTGTGGCGCCTCTTGGTGTTGTTCTGTTTGCCCACAGCACCTTAGGTAGCTCTTCTACCCATCTTCCCTTCTTAGCTTTTAGGCGCCTCTTATGCCATTGATAATTACTTTATTGCTGGACTCAGCTTGTCCGTTAGCTTGCGGATATCTAGGTGTGGAAGTTATCAAGCTGATGTTCCATTCGTGACAGAATTGCCTTGTCTTGTCACTTATGAATTGTGATCCGTTATCACAAATGATTTCGCTGGGTACCCCGAATCTGCAGATAATGTTAGTATGCAAAAAGGATATTACTTCTTTATCTCTCACCTGCTGGAATGCCCCAGCCTCGATCCATTTAGAGAAGTAGTCCGTGAGTGCTAACATGAAAACTTTTTGCCCTGGAGCTACAGGCAATTTCCCCACAATGTCCATGCCCCACCTCATGAAAGGCCAGGGTGTTAAGGTGGGGTGCAATATCTCAGCTGGCTGATGTGTCATGCCTGCTGTTTTTGGCAGCTTTCGCATTTTTGCACATACTTCTTAGCATCAGCACGCATGGTTGGCCAATAATACCCGTATGCTAGGATTTTGTTTGAAAGCTTTTCCAGCTGCATGAGACCGCATTCACCTTCATGGAACTCCTTGAGGGTGGGCTCCCATTGGTCTTTGTCTAAGCACCTTTGTAATAGATCGTAGCTGGCGCAAGCTCTTTTGAATAGAGTGCCAGAAATAACATGATATCTTGTGGCTTTCATTCGCAGCTTCCTAGCTTCCAGCTTATCTTCTGGCAGGATGCCCCTCTCCAGAAAATCGATGATCGGCTGGGTCCAGCTAGTACTTCCTGCCTGGTTGTCATCTGTTTGCACCATGTTTACCTCTTTGCTGATAGCTGGCTCAGCTAGGTGGGCTATAGGTATTGATTTGAAATCGCATTTTCTGAGTGCTGATCCGAGGTTAGCTAGGGCGTCTGCCTTGGTATTCTGGTCCCTTGGGATCTGCTTTATGCTGAACTCTTCGAATAACTTGGCTTTGTCTTTGGCTAGCTCTAGGTAAGAGGCCATTTTAGAATCTTTAGCTGCGTACTCTCCATTTACCTGGCTTACTATTAGCAACGAATCACTGAAGACACGCAAACTGTTAGCTTTTAAATCATGTGCTAGTGTCATACCTGCTATTAAGGCCTCATATTCAGCTTCATTGTTGGTAGCTTTAAAATCGCAGCAGATAGCGCGTACTATCATGTCCCCTTGTGGCGACTTTAGCACTATACCTAGACCAGCCCCTCTGAAGTTTGAAGATCCATCTACATACAGCTGCCATGAGCCTGATTTACCTACTTTGTTAACGTGGCGCGCTTCTTCTTCAGCGGTAGCAGCTAAGTCAGGGCTAAAGTCTGCCACAAAGTCAGCTAGGGCTTGCGATTTTATAGCTGTCCTGGGTAGATACCTAATGTCATGTGCACTCAGGGATATGGCCCATTTGGCCATTCTCCCTGAATGCTCAGGTTTTCGTAATACTGCTTTGATGGGGTAATTAGTCATAACATGAATGGGGTGAGACTCAAAATAGTGCCTCAACTTACGAGATGCCATATATAAAGCTAACACTAACTTTTCAAGTGATGTGTACCTGGTTTCAGCATCCAGCAAGGATTTGCTAACGTAATAAACTGGGAGTTGTTGATTTTCAGCTTCCCTGGCTAGTACCGCACTTACCGCTTTGCTGCTAACAGCTAGATACAGCTGGAGAGTCTCTCCTGTGGATGGCTTTGATAATAGGGGAGGTTGAGCCAAGTAGGCCTTCAGATCCTGCAATGCAGCTTCATGCTCATCTGTCCAGTTGAATCCTTTATTCTTTTTTAGCACGTTGTAAAACAAGTGGCACTTGTCGGATGATCTGGATATGAATCTGTTCAGTGCAGCTACCCTTCCTGTCAGCTTCTGGACCTCTTTCAGGTTTCGCGGGTGACTGGATTGATTAGTGCTTGCACTTGGCTGGGATTGGCTTCTATTCCTCGCTGGGTGACTATGTAGCCCAAAAACTTGCCTGCTGGGACACCAAGGAACACTTGCTAGGTTGAGCTTCATCCCATACTTCTTTAAGACCTCAAAGGTTTCTTGCAGGTGGTCCACATGATCCTCTGCTTTCTTTGTTTTGACCAGCATGTCATCTATATAGACTTCCATCGTGTCCCCCAGCTGCTTCTCGAACATCTTGTTGACTAGCCGCTGGTAGGTGGCACCCGCATTTTTTAGCCCAAAGGGCATTACCTTGTAACAATAGATGCCTCTTTCAGTCATGAAGGCGGTCTTTTCTTGGTCTGCAGGATCCATTAGTATCTGATTGTAACCTGAGTACGCATCTAGGAATGTCAGCCTTTCATGGCCAGCTGTAGCGTCCACTAATGCATCAATATGTGGCAGCGGGAATGGATCTTTAGGGCACGCCTTATTGAGATCTGTAAAATCGATGCACACCCGCCATTTGCCATTTTTCTTTCCAACAACCACCACGTTAGCTAGCCAATCGGGATATTTGACTTCTCGGATTTTGCCAGCTTTGAGTAGCTTGTCCACCTCCTCGTTGACTATCATTTTCTTTCTGGAGCAAACTTCCTTCTTTTCTGCTTCACGGGCTTTGAGTTGGGATCGACGTTTAGCTTATGGGTGATGATGTCAGGCTCAATGCCTACCATGTCTTCATGGCTCCATGCAAAACAGCTTACATTTTTCTTTAAGAATTCAATGATCTGCTGCTTCTCCTCAGCTGGTAGGGATGCCCCAATCTGCACGGTCTGCTCTGGCTTTGCTGGGTCCAACGCCACTTCATCTACATCTTGATCTGTTGGCTTGGCTGGCGCTGGACCTTGCTGTAATTGCTAGATAGATTCCTTTTTTGCTTTTAGAGATATGCTATAGCATTCCCTAGCCAGCTTGCGATCGCCCCTGATTTCTTGTACTCCCCACTTGGTAGGGAATTTAATAGTCTGGTGATAGGTGGAAGGTACAGCTCGCATTTTGTGGATCCATGGTGTCCCCATTATGATGTTGTATGCTGAGGGACAATCTACCACATTGAACCTGGTTTGGAGGTTGACTCCTTTTGCATAGTGGGCAATACGATTTCTCCGAGCGTTGTAGCTGGCTCGCCATTGAACCCGAACAGAACGGTTGCTTTCCTGAGGATATCAGCTTCCTGCAGCCCCATGCTTTCTAGAGCACTTTTGAAAATGATATTAGCTGAGCTGCCATTGTCTATCAGGACTCGCTTCATGAGGCAATTGCTGACGGTGAGAGACACGACGAGGCCGTCATGATTATCAGCTTCTTCATCTCCATCTTCTTCGTCGAAGCTGATGGTCATGCTTCTGAGCTTTTTCTCTTCAGCACTCCTCAGCGGGCTAGGTGCAATTTTGGAACCTTCTCGAGCAAACCTCTTGGCTGCAGAGTATGTTAGTCCACATATTTCTGAACCTCCAGAGATAGAATTGATTAGCTTATCGTGCAGGTAGGGGTGAAAGTTATTCGGATAAAATCCAAAATCCAATCCGATCCAATCCAAATTAGTATTTCGGATCGGATTCGAACTGTGTTCGGATTGGATTCGGATTGAGAATTTTTGAAAAATTGGATTTTCGGATCGGATTGGATTGAGGGTAATTGGATCCAAAAATCCAATATAACCGAATAGTAATATGCCTTGTATTATGTATCTGGATTGGGCTTAAGTGCTTAATTGCTTTTTTATTATAAAAAAACCTACTCCATAGTCCAATACACATAGAACTTCAATCCTTCCCCTAAAGCACTAACTGCACTTAATTCCTCATTTCCTAAATCTACTAGGCTGCTGTTGTGCTTAACTTATTTCATCGAAAAATTAAAGTTTTTAAAAAATCGGATTTTCGGATTGGATCCAATCTAGTGTATGAAATTTCGGATTGGATTGGATCGGATTCAAACCCTAATTGGTTTGGATTCGGATTGAAAAATTGAAATCCAAATTTTATTCGGATCGGATTGGATTAGTCCCTAATCCAAACCGCACACCGAACTTTCACCCCTACGTGCAGGGGCTCAGGTGGCGGACGAGGCTGTTGTTGGCTGGGGCCAGCTTTATCTTCTTGCTGCCCCTTTTTCCCCATCAAGTGCTCGAGATAGCCCTTCTTGAGCAGCCACGCCACCTCCTTTTTGAGAGCATTGCATTCTTCTGTTCGATGGCCATGGTCGCCATGGTAGCTACACCACTTGGTGGTGTCCTTCTCGCTGTCTGGTCTGTCGTTTTTGCGAGGCCACCTAACTGTGGTTCCCAGCTTTTCTAATGCGTTTACTACGCCTCCTGCATCCACGTTAAAACAGTAGGAAGCAATGGAAGGGTAATCATTGTTAGACGATTTACCTGTGGCCTTGCTGGCTACGTTATTACTTTCGCGCTTCTGATATGGTTGATGGCGCCAATCAGTCTTCTTCTGGTTCTGGGATTTCCGATCATAGCTAGGCTCGCTTACGTACCTGGACGCCTCGTCCTCTTCGACACGTATCTCAGCCATGGCTCTGGCCCTGACCTCTTCGAATGTGCCACATGGGTACCTGGTCAATTCATAATACAGTCTAGATTTATAGGTTAGTCCTCTCCTGAATGCTTCGATAGCTGTGGGAACATCCAGGTTCTTGACAGAGATCATTTCCTTGTTGAATCGATCTAGGTACTGCCTCACAGCTTCATTGGCTTTCTGGGTGATGCGGTACAAGTCGCCGGTGTGCTTCTCTAGGATTCTGCTGCTTGCAAACTGCATATAAAACTTGTTAATTAAAGCAGCAAAATTTTGAATGCTACCTGGCTTAAGACTTATCAGCCATTGTAAAGCAGGTCCAGATAGGGTGGCCCGAAGGACTTGCACATGGTGGCTTCTAGCAGATGCTCAGGAATGGACAGAGTCCACATCTTCTGTTTATATTGAGCCACATGGTCATAGGGATCCGCAGCTCCATCATACAGCTTGTGAGGCTGGGTCACGTTGATCTTTTTGGGAATCCTGGCTCTTGCGATTTCTTCCACGAAGGGGGATTGGGCGTAGCCATCAGGAGATTCTTCAGCCACAGGGGTAGGTGCTCCAGGTAGCTTCGTCAGCATGCGAAGTATTTTCCTGTTCTGAGATTCTAGGAGCGCCATTTTCCTGGCTGGGGATCAGCTTCATCTGCTTCATCGTCGGATCTAGCTGCTCCATCCTCACCTTCGCTGGCCTCGGAATCTTCGAGATTAAGCGCTTTAGGAATTATGTTCCGGATACGCTGTTTGGGTGTTTTGTTACTTTTGACAGATCCAACTCTTTCTGAGGCTGTCAATGGTCTGCTGGGCCTCAGATTGAGTGCGGTGAAGGTCCTCCTGAGCCTTCAGCAAAGCCGCTTTCATTGCCTCAGCAGAATCGTCAGCCATTTCAAAGTTGGGTTGAAGTGTTTCTTTTGGGATTTTGATGAGAGTTTAGCTGTAGAGCCCCACGGTGGGCGCCAAACTGTTTATGCCAAATTCTGATCAGGCAGAACTTAGCTGAGGATCTACAGCTAATGGAGATGCAATAACAAGGATGCTAGCTACGAAATTAAAAGAGGATGCAAAGAGAAGACAGGACACCAAGAAATGGTGACGCGGAAAACCCCAAGAAGAGGGTAAAAACGCGGGTGGAATTGAGTCCACCAATCCACTATGTAGGAAGATTACAACTTATAGCTAGCAGCTAGCAGCTTGTAGCTTATACTAAATACACTTGTAAATATTTGTGAAAGTAAATGGAAGTGTTCTAATGTAAGCAATGTTAATGAACTGCCTTTTCCCAATATTCACTCCTATTTATATCCATACATTTATTATAACGTTGCTTTACATGTTTACGTTGCATAACTAATCTCCTAATATGATGCCATGATCTCCTAATATCAAGGAGTATCTCCACTTCTGCTTAATGACTTTGTCAACCCTATTTTGTAGGCGCAACAGCATTATTTGACTTGATCTTGATCAGTATCCAATGCTCTTTGAATCAAATTTATTCAACTCCCTTCGTTCCTGCTTGCTGTAGCTGCTACCTGATAACTTCTAGCTAGGACGGATGTATATCCTGCAGATTCAGCTTAGCAAAATTTTTAGGACATAACAATTATGTTTTAGATTACGTCCTTAAACGTTTGAGGATAATTTTAATCAAAGAGGGCGTTTGGTCTAGTGGTATGATTCTTGCTTTGGGTGCAAGAGGTCCCGAGTTCGATTCTCGGAACGCCCCATTTTTTTTTCCTTATCCCTTCAAATAAATTCTTCTTGATGTCCTCCTTTACTACATTGTAAATAACTGGAAATCTTCGACATTCACCTACTCAATTAGTTATTAGTTTTAGCAGAAAGTTCTCCATTCAGGAGATTTAGAAACAAAACTGGCACTTCTCATTTTGACAAAAGTTCACTGTCTCTTGTACCAAAATTACAAGCACTTCCAGACTACAAAACTCAATTAATTGTTGCCCTAGAAAAATACTATATTACTCGCACTCTTCATTTACACCCAAATACCCGTGTCGGATCCTCAAGATTCCGACACAGTCACAAATGCTTTGACATTTTATTTTGGGCAAACAATTCATAAAGAATCTCATTGCACCCATTGGATTTGGGAGTAACATGTGAAAATACCCTGATAGTTGGATCCTAGCAAGAAACACTTTTAGGAGCAGAGAAACAGTAGAAACTCGAAAACTATCCATAAATCAGAGTCCACTTTCTTTCTTCATTTAATTTCACTCTATAACTGCAGCTCCTCCAGCAGCCTTTATCTTCTCAATAATACCAGCTGCCTCTTCTTTTGTCACCCCTTGTTTAAGTATTACTGGTGCTTTCTCCACTAGATCCTTAGCTTCCTTCAAGCCCAGGTTGGTCAAAGCTCTAACTTCTTTGATCACCTTGATCTTGGAAGCAGTGTCAAACTTCTCCAACTTCACATCAAATGCCGTTCTTTCTTCCTTCTTCTCCTCAGCCTGAGCGGCAGCTCCACCAGCTGGGGCACCCAAGTCTAACCCTTCTGTTGAAATCTTCTCTAACTCGGGATGTTTGAGTATCTCTCTTAGTGCTGGACCAATTTGAGCCCGTTCTTCTGCAGTTAGGGTTACAATTTGTTCGGCCAGCAGAGAGACTTTTTCTGAGGGTGGTGGTCTCGTCCCATATGGCTCATAGACGGAGGGATACTTGTACTTCTTAGGCTTGGTCTTCTGAGCTATGTCGGTTTGGAGACAGCGAACTTGAGAAAGGACATATTTTTCTTGAAAGATACGCTTTACATGTATGTTTCTTAAATGCCTAATGAGATGCATATTTCAAAAGAGAATTAAGGAAAGCAAGATAAATTCTTCTCAATAACAAAAGTTGCCTCCTGGTAATTGCAAACAGAGCTGATCTTGATCAATATCCTGTTATCTGAGAAGATATTTAAGAAGACAGTACCACAAAGTCATTAAACAATGTAATGAGGTATAATAAAAGCAATAAATTTTCATCGTATTATAATAAATGCTCAGACTTCCTCTAGCAGCATACTAAAGATATCCCAAACTCTAAGCTAACCATAGTTCAGATTAGGCTTGAATCCAACACAGCCAATTCCAGGCTCATGACTCGCCTGGAGCAAGAGCTCGAATAATTCCTTTGCATGTGAGTTTTATTTTCTTTGTTAAGCTGTTTTTTTACTCCCAGATTATTTAATTCAAATTCGAAAAAAGCACAAGTACAAGTAATTTTTACTCGTGGCATTAAATTGATTAAAAATGTCTACTTTTCAAATCTCCAGACATACATCAAAGGTCTTCATCTCCAAGAGAGATTTTATGGTCCAACTAGTTCTCAGGGTAATGCTATATAAGAGCATCCAGGTATTATATATAGGAGCAAATATGATCTTTCCTCGAGGCAAAGAATCAGTAGCAAAAAACCACTTCTTATTAATGGTTAAACTTGTTTACTCATGGTTTCCAATGTACATCTTTGACCATTAACAAATGCCTTCATCTCAAAGGAAGATTTTATATTCCACATGGTTCATAGAGTTCCTCTCAGATAGAAGTATATGCTCTTTACTCGAGGCAAAGACTCAGTAGCAACAAAAAACTACTACTTCCTTTTCCTTCTAATGGTTACACTTGCTTGTTCATTTCTCCAATGAACTTTGTAAATACACACCGAGACAAATCTAACAAATTCTCACATTTTGATGGGCATAGGAAGACACAACTGGTCACTGCTGCATCAGCAGCTTCAATTTACTGCAGCAAGGCCTCAGACTTCAGAGTCTCTGCTATCAAGAGAGGGGGGGGGGGGGACAGCAGATGGAAGCCAACAGTCAATCTTCAGTTTTTAGGGCTGTTTATTAGAGTATATATATTTGTCATATAGATTGATATTCCCAAAATCAAATTTTCTCGTCAGATTATTTAACGTAAAATAATATACTTAAAAAAGCTATGTCAGCTCATTCCAAAATTCAAATTTTCTAGTCAAAACCTATGTCAGCTCGTTAAAATTTTGTGTTAAGCCATCTAAGCCGAGTCACAAGTTAGTCCGGCTCATAACTCTACCTAACAACCAAAGAACAAAACATTTCCAACAATGGTTGCAGACAACTCACCTGAGTAACACAAAACGGGAGCATATTCCCCTCAATAAAAGGGAATTTAACTTAAGCCTCAAAGAGCCTTAACTGAGTGATCTAATGTATGAGATCTAACTGAATTTCCAACCTCAATGACCTCAATAACACAATCGCCTCTTCTTTATCTATGAGCACAGAGTAACTTGCAATGTAGAAGGCATAAATAATCATCAGTACAATTTAACAGATTATCATACTTATTTGCATATACCAATTAAGCCTCATTGTCCATCTAGTTTAAAAGGCAAATCATCAAACTTCACACTTGTCGAAGCACTAGAGACCAGATTGCCAAGGTTTCCATGCTGATTGCCGAGGTCAAGGTAGAGGGTAGCTAAAAAGACTGTTTGTCTGTGACTATCATTTCAAAAGATGATTGACCTGTTACTAGACTTGTTCAACGGGCCATGTCGGGCCAGATTAAAAAGGGTCGGGTCAAGTGGAAATGTTGTTGGGTGGGGGGTCGAGGGTCAGTCTCACCCAGCCAAACCATTGACCCTTCCTTTTTAACTTCATGTCTGCAGCTATCAAGCAAGTCTGTCACTGTCAAGGATCATAGTAAAAATTCTACAAGTCCAATTGCACTTAAGCAGCAAAAAAAAAAAAAAACCAAAGAAAAACACAAAATTAAGCAATAGATCCAGTTCACAAACTTGAACTCCAGATGAGATTTCACAAAGGCAAAAGCCACAAACAAAATTAATTCAACAAAGAAATAAGAACTACTCAGTACCCACGTTATCATTTCAAGCCTAAAGCAAGTAAATCAACAAAAGGAGAGACAATTTCAGGCAAAATTTAATGACTTTAACTTCCATATACAATAACTTAATCAGTCACCATAATCCAAACCCAATCTCAAAACCGCATAAATCTACATTCAAATTATGCGCAAAACATTCGCAGTCAGATTTTCTAATTATTGCAAAAACTGCGCTACATAACTAAGAAAATAACTTGCAAAAATATCCAATCAGAGGGTCACCTTATTCCTGAAAATGCGAATTATATACACACTAACATCATAGTACAGTAGTAGTACCAAAAATGCAAAGTCGTAACTTCAAAATAGATATTCAAACGGAAGAAGATTAATAAACTAAAAAAATGAAAACTTCCTTCAGCGAATTTAATCTCATCTTCAAGCTTAGGAAATCGATTTGAAATGAGGGGGGTTATTAATAAAGTTGCTCATTCTTTTTATAATGCTAGCTAAAGAGGAGTTTGGTTTGTGCAAGGGTAAAGGATTAGGAAAGGAATCCAAAAAGAGTTACAAGGAGAAAGGAAAGGAATGACCCTAAAATTCCCTATATGTTTGGTTCTGACCCGCAAAGAGAATGGTATACTCCCTAATTCCCTTTGCGACTTTTTGGTTTTTAAAGAAAGAGAATCAACCTGTTTTTTAGATTAGAATTTTTTTGGACCTATGATTGTACTCATTGAACCTGTTTTACAACCTAAAGTTCAAAATGAAGCATATGCATTTGACCTGATCTTGAAATTAATCATAAGTTTGTTTAATTTCTGGGTTTGGTTAATATTGAGGATTATTAAGGTCTTTAAGGGCTTAAATTGTCCTAATCAAGGTGATAACAAGCTTAACTAGCTCGGTTTGTCCTAAAACTCTACTTAAGCATCTTAATTAGGTTAATCTTTTGTTAATCTCTACTTAAGCAAGATTAACTAATACTAATGACACCTTAATCATCATTATGTATTGGTAATCAAGTTTAGTAAGTGATTAAGTAGCCTAATTACATGTTTAAGCTAAGCTAATCATGTTTAAGAGCTAAGCTAGTTTAGCTTCTTGTAATCCGGTTTCTAAGCAAGCTTTAGGAGATGTTTTTGCTGCCTTTTGGATGCCACCTCAAGCTTATTGAAGACTTAAGGAAGTGTAGAAGACCATGTGAAGTTCACATGGGCTAAAGAAGCCATAGCAAATGAGAAGAAGAGACTTCATTGCAAGGAAAGCAATCTGCCCAGCATCTCACGTCCAACAGCATCATTTTCTTCTGTTTTGGGCAATGATCATTCCTTCTCCAATTGGCTTGAGCTTTTGAGGATATTTACTTTAAGATATGTATTTTAATGTCCAATTGGTAGTTCTTCTGTTTTCACTCGTCCAATAGGGTAGCTAAGCTAATTATTAGAAGTGTGCTGTAATGGTTGTAATTTTTGTTTCTTCTATTTTATTAGCCTAGTTGGCATAGCTAAAGTCGTCCAAATAAGCTGATTTTTGGACATGTTGTAGCCATATAAGTTATCTTTGTACTCCTTTTGGAATTAGATCATTTGAATGAAAATTGAGAGTTTTATGCTCAAAATACTCAGCTGTGTGCTAAGTGTTCTACCGGGTCAGTTTAGACCTTTATCAAATCTTTGCTAATTTCTTTCACTTAAACGTTGATTTAGTGATTGAATCACAAAGTAAACTCAAGCTAGAAGCTTATTGTTATAGCATAGTCTTTGATTGGTGGTAATTTGGTTGTGGAAAGTGGTGGTTGTTCAACTTGTTTGAACCGGTTTGATACAAACTCTTATGTTCTCTTTCTTTGTTCTTACTTACTTGTTCGAATGCTCTTGAATGCTTAATTAATATGTATCACAAAATATCATTTAAACAATTTGGTTATGATCAAATTTGTTTCCAATACCACTTTATTTCATGAAAAGTTCAAAATATCAATTCATATAATATAATTCACAAGTTTATATGATTCTCTTCCTTAAGGATAGGAGTTAGCTCAAGTGGGTAGAGCGCTCCCCCTTGCCCCCTGAGGTCAGGGTTCGATCCTTACTCCGAGCATTATGCTGTGGTATTTCCTTAGCATGCTATGCATGCCTTATCAGCCAATATGTTGGTATTTCCTACAGGCTAGTAGTCTTGTAGGGGTTAGCCTTTGGGTTGACTTAATTTCCTAATAAAAAAAAAACAAAAAAATTGAATCTCTTCCTTAACTTCATCTCCTATATAAACGCAATGTACTACACATGAGTTAGAACGATCTAATGCAATGTACTATACTAGTTTGCCTAATTCATCTCCTAAACAAATCTACTACACATGGACATTACAGTAACTATTTCATCACAATAAACAACACCATATCATTTCGTTCATCCCAAAAGTCCAAGTGCAAATAACATTTCACAGTAGCTAAACAGTTAGCGAATAACAATAGATGCATTTGGTTCACCCCAAAAGTCAAAGTGCAAATAACAGTAGCTAAACAATTCACGAATTAGAAAAAGGTTTCATCTTAGTAGCTAAGCAATAACAGTAGCTAAACACATAGCTTACCTCAAGTTCATTGCAAATAATTTTTTTTAGAAAAAAAACACACTTGAAAAATTAATCTGATGAAATAATCAAGAACAAGTGAACAATGGCATGAAAATATGCCCATCTACAAATTGTATCATAAATTTTGTTATCATTTTAGTTCCATGAAACAAACAAACATGAATTAACAAGTTATACCCAGAAATTCGAATCATAAAAACATGAAATAACCAAGTATCTGAGATAAAGAAAAATAAATTGATTTCATGAAACAAACAATAACAACCGCATAAAAACAATGGCATGAATAATCACATGAAGTAGACCTAAAAATCGCAATTTGACACCCAAATTCGCAACAATAACAAAAATCGTCTGAACAAGTAGATTAAGCTAAGGAACAAAAGAAGAACCTGGAACGAGCTTCTGCAATTCGAGCACGAGCACGAGGAAGAGGAAGAGGAGAGAGAAAATACGAAATTTCAGATTTCAATTGGAGTGTGTGAGTGAAACGAACAATGGATGGAGTTTTTGACTGAGAAAGCCCAAGTAATCGATTCAAGTCTTAAAACACAAATTAGATGTTACACTTTTAAAATCACGGATTCTTAGATAATTTTTGGAGAGGAGAGAGATAGAGAAATAAAACAAAAGGTTACCATGTGATAGGAGAGAGAGAGAGAGAGAGAGATAGAGATAAATTATTACCCAAAATGAAAGTATAACATCTAGAGTGCGTTCTGTTCAACTTAAAAAATTAAGTTTCAGGTCCAATAAGTTCAGATAAGTTGCAATAAGGTCTAATAAGTGCAATAAGTTCCAATAAGGTCTAGTAAGGTCCAATAAGTTCCAAACAGGTGCAATAAGTTCCAATCAGGTGCAATAAGTTTCAATCAGGTGCAATAAGGTCCAATAAGTTCCAATCAGGTCTAATAAGGTCCAATAAGGTCCAAATAGTCAATGTTTAATAAACATTTGTATTATTGTCCATTATTTTGTTATTCATAATTTCATATCACTATTAGCGGATTATGTTATTATTAGAATTTTAATTAAAGTATCACAATGATTATATAGTATTATACTTGTATTAGTGTCTATTATTTTATTATTTATTTGTATTATGTTTATTATTTTTTATTTATTTGTATTATGTCTATTATTTTATTATTCATATTACTATTAGCTGATTATGTTATTATATAATTTTTTATTAAAGTACCACAATGTATAGTATTATACTTGTATTATTGCTATTATTTGATTATTCATATTGCTATTAAATAATATTATAATCATGGTCAAATAATTAGGTTAACAATAATAATATAATTATAATTACAATATTCTGCAATTCGTCTTTAAATAACTAGAGATAACATGTTTTCGTTACTAATAACAATGAAAGATATAAATGTTATCAATTGATTGCTTCATTATCATCACTGGAGTATCTTTTCCTCATGGAGTATCTTTCTTCATCTTCTACATCATCCTCTTCAATCAATACGTTTTCTTCACCAACATCCAACCATATTTCATCTGCAGTTTTCGCCCGAGTTATCTCCATATTTTTTGTTCTCGTCTTGTCAGTCAAATTTAAATCAGTTCTTGGTTCCATGGTAAATTTAAAACAAGACTATTAGATATATTAGTGATGAAAGTTATGTATAGGCAAATATATAAATAGTAATTTTTTTTGTTAAATTAATTATCATAAGAGATAATTAGTAATCATTACTTTTTAAAGGACGAATTATAATAATTATTACTCCATAAAAAATTTTGAGGGGTAATACTTACGTTAGTGATAATATTTATGTTATTCATGGTCAATGTTTTTGTCTAATAAGGTCAAATAAGTTTCAATCAGGTCGAATAAGGTTTAATAAGTTTCAATCAGGTCCAATAAGGTCTAATAAGTTTCAATCAGGGCCAATAAGGTCTAATAAGTTTCGATAAGGTCAATAAGTTCCAATAAGGTCCAATAAGTTCCAATCAGGTTCAATCAGGTCCAATAAGTTGAATCAGGTCCAATCAGGTCCAATAAGTTCAGTTCAGGTTCAATAAGTTCAGTTCAGATAAGGTCCAATAAGTTCAGGGCTAATAAGTTGAATAGAATGCACCCCTAATTTGAAACTTTTTAAAATAGAAAGTGTAACATCTAATCTGGAACGGAGGAAGTATAAGTTTATTTCACCTCGAGCGAGAGTGTATGATTTTAATGTTATTCTTTCTTACCATTACAAAAAGAATATTATATATCATGGCTGTGATTTTGGATTTCATAGTTATAGTCTTATAGAACAACTTTCTACCTTTTTCGAGTTTGCGATAGTGTATACATCGCAATTGAAGTAAGTCAGGATCTCCTCTAGATTATTTTTTTAATCAATAT
Organism: Beta vulgaris subsp. vulgaris; assembly: GCF_026745355.1. Taxonomy (NCBI): domain Eukaryota; kingdom Viridiplantae; phylum Streptophyta; class Magnoliopsida; order Caryophyllales; family Amaranthaceae; genus Beta; species Beta vulgaris. The sequence goes on along the minus strand of NC_079206.1, from coordinate 61,899,406 downwards.
ATTAATATCTAATTTTATACTTTAATTTCTCCATTTTTTAATAAGTGACACACTTCTCCCAAAAAGCTCTCATATAAAAGGGAGAAATGTGTCGATCACTTATTAAAAAACGAAGGTTAGTATAGGATAATTCCATCTTCCTTCCTATCTCCTAGATATTGATTATTTTAATTGATTACTATCTCATATACATCAGTTTTGTTATGCTAAATAGCTAAAGTGCATAAATTAGAATAAAATTTAAAGATCGTAAGTATGATCAATAAAAACTTGGATTAAACTAAGGATTATTTGTCTTTGCATTAATAATACAATTAAGTATTATTGGATCATCACCTAATAAAAGTAATCATTATTTTAAAATTAAATTTAACTATGTTATGTAATACGAATATTGATGAATTTTATGTCATATGAATAATATTAATTATGGAGAGATATATAGATTTGGAATTAAGTTGCTAACAAAATATTCAAATCACAAATTCTACCAATTACGCACATTACAATAATTTGATAAAAAAATATTAGACATTAATTTTTTATAGATATAAATTTAGTCAATAAAGAAAAATTAACATATATATCATGGAATTGAGTTACTTTTTGAATTTAAAATAAATCATATTATATTGCCGAAAAAATGATCATGGAGAAATGTATTTATTTGAAATCGGTTCTTGAAAAGAATTTGTAAATCACAAATCTCGTCAACCTTGTATTCTATAATTAGGCTAGTTTTTAATTCATTAAGAAAGATGAAATAAAGACATGTTGTAACTTTTCGACGATATTAGAAAAATGGTTAGTAGACAATAGTAATACTCAAGTTATAAACAATATTACTTCCTGTAACAATGTCAAAAAGCTCAAATTTTATGTGCTTATGCTTATATTATAATTCAATCTAATAATCTACAATATTTTAATCAATAATGTAAAGCAATATGAATAATTAGTAAGATTATCAATCATAAAATAGGTAAATATGGCTAAAAGACAGTTTCTACTTTCTTGAAGAAACAAAATATAGTTAATCATCTGTTGCTATCGATCAGTTTAGAAGTGAATATAGTCATTTAGAGAATTAGTATTTGCAAGGTTGGGAAGGAAAAATTTACGTGATTAATAATTAGTAAAATTATAAATCTCAAAATAGGTAAATGTATTAGAGTACTTTGGTCATTTTTACATATTTAAAGTGTAAATTATTATTTATGACAAGATTGAAGATGTTACTTTTTTTTTTACTTAAAAAGCAAGTGTATAAAATGGTTGGTAGATTCGCTTATAAATTATTAGAAAATTAAGAAAAAATATTTTTATTGTTTGGTTTTGTTTGTAAACAAAAATATAACATATCTTTTCTAAAGAAGTATTATTAAACGCTTATTGACAAAAGAATGGGGACCTATATATATACTTAAAAAGCAAGTGTGTAAAGTGGTTGGTAGTTTTGTTTATAAAATATTAAAAATCAAGAAAAGATATTGTCATTGTTTGGTTTTGTTTGCAAACAAAAATATAACATATCTCTATTATATAAGGAAAGGGGGGAGCTATGGTTTCCCTCAATAAATTTATTTAATTACCCCTTAGTAAATCAAATACTCTATCAGAAAAACATGAAAGAAAATCAAACTCAAATATAGCATAAAAAAATTAACAAAGAAAATTGTATCAATAAAATATTTGATCAATCAATACACAATCAAGTAGTAAATCAAAAAGGACAATACAATCAATTAACAAAGTGAAATGATTTAATTAAAACAAAAAACTTTGTTGATAAAAATATAGGAAATACTTAATAAATTTGTGTAACATTCTTTTATTGCTCATCAATTTTTCTTTTGTCGCTCATCAGTTTTAATTTTAAAAATCTTAAAGAAAATATAAATAAATAAAATAAATAATAAAAGACGGGTTTGGTTAAGTGATATAGGCTTAACCGCTTAACCAACAAAATTAGCTAGCCCAAAAAACATGTCTAATGTTCAAATTAAATATTACCTTTGTTTATGCCCAAAAAATTTATAAATTATGTTCTAAAAAGAGTGAGGCACGCATCGTGTGCATAAATTGCTAGTCTTTTATAAACAAAGATTAGCAAACGCTTATTGACAAAATTATATATATATATATATATATATATATATAATAATATATATATATATAATATATATATATATTATATATATATATATATATATATATAATAATTCTCTTAGAAAAGTTTTCACATAAAAGAGATAAGTGTTTATATTTTGATAACCTCAAAACCAATCCAAAGTTTCTCCAACGACAAAATATGTAGCAAATAATTTGGAGAAAGAGAAAATATTGTTACTATGTAAATACTCTTAAAATATGATCAAGAGAAAATAAAATCATATTTATGTTCACAAATTGATTTGGATATGTTATTGAAAAAAACTAATAATATAATATCAATCACAATGATGTTGATTATGTACTCTAAAAACGATACGTTTCCATCAATCAATATTTTTTTCTATCTTTAAAATCTTAGTTGGCTAAAGAAAGTAGCGATTGACTATAACCCGAATTTATGTACCACTAATGCATGTTTTTATATTAGTTTCAATTTTAGAAAAAAAAACGGATACTACTAATTATTACAGATTGGGCATAATTCATAATCGTGCAACGTAGGAGTATGGCAAAATAAAAATTATTCTCAATACAATATCATAAAATTTTAAATCATTTACTTAACTACTGATTTCATTTAGACAATCACTCCCTTAAATCGTCATATCTACCAAGATTATCTATATTGATAACAGATGCCAAAATTCTCAGTGCAAGTAGTGGTGGCCTGTTAAGCGTAAGCGTGATTGCCAAAAACGGGAGCGGTTGACAATCGTGGTCCGAATTGTGATTTTATTTGAGCATTTAAGGAAAGCGGTATGCAGAGTAAAGACCTTTTTAATAAGCTTCGGTTTAAATAAAATGGTGGGTCACGTGATCTACAATGACATTGACCCCATGAGCCACTAAACATATATGTCATAAGCTAATTTTAAGACAATCTTAATACATGATTATATAACTTTTAGTCACACGTTAATAATACACAACTCTCTTAGGAAAAACTTCCTAAAATTTTAAATTTATTATGGGAAAAAACTTTTCCATCTAGTTTTTGATTATTATTATTACAAGATCATAAAACTAAAATCACACGTTATTAATTTTGAAATTTAGATAGAATTATTTTCAAGCCTAATCAAAATATTTGTTATTGATAGTAATGTGTGATAAGTATTTCATATTAGTATTGAACAAAATTTTCAATTATCAAGTTTATTTTACTAAACCGAGTTATAATGCACTTTTAATTATTCTCTATACAATATTCATAGAATTTATAAATTTAGATAAAACTGTTTTCATGGAGTTCTCAAATTATAAAAGCATTAACTATAGTTAATGATATTGATTGTAATATGTAAAAAGTATTTCGTATTGTCAATAATTCAGAAGTATTGAACATTTTAAGATATCAATTTCATTTTACGAAAGTTATAACTGTATAAAGTACCTGTCATAAACCAATTTTAAATATTCTCAATACAATTAGATCATAAAATATAAAGTTATTAATTTCAAATTCAAATAGAGTTGTTTCATAGAGTTCTCAAATTCTAAAAGCATTAAATATATTCAATAACACTGATGCTAATAATATGTAAAAAGTAATTATTCCTTCTTTAGAATGTCCTTTCACTTTTGTCTTAAGGTCCAAATATTAAAAAATGTCGAGATAACATAAAGTTAATGTAAAAGTAAAGTGCACAAATGTTTCTATATAATTATTTACAAGGACCATTATAATATTAGAATTAGGACAAATAAAAAGTGTGACAAAATGTGATAGTACTCAAAATCGTTATGTGAGTTACTAAAACTCACAAGTCCCAATTCTTTAGATTAAAAAAAGCCAAATATACTACTCCAAAATTCCTCCCAAATGATTATGATTTAAAGTCCATCTATAGTATTATCTAATTAGGCTTATGTATTGTCCAACCTTATGTACTTATGGACATCTTGTCCCTCTGATTAATGCACTTCTCTCTCCCGTTAAAAAAAAAATTAGGCTTGTTTATACCCTTTGGCCAAACTTACCTTTTGGTATAATCTTGTAGCATGCTAGAAAGAGAAAGAGAAAGAGGGGGATCAAATGGTTGTAAAACCGATATGATCGTCAGGGAGGAGTGCAGGACCATATGTGAAGAAACTTGCACAACCTTCAGCAATTAAAGTGTACTCCATATAGTAATCACTTGTCATACATGTTGCTTTACTGAAGAGAATTCACTTTTTCTTTCTGAAATCTTGCTTTCTCTTTTTAATTCCCAGGTTTCAAACTCTAAGAATATGTAGGTCAGAAAATTTTAGGAATTAATAATATACTCCATGTATGTTAATGTAGTTCACATCATTATCATGCATGTTAAGTGGAATAGAAAGTTAAAGGCTGCACCAATACAGAATGTCAAAGTACAAATATAACAATAACATGTTGCTTGAATATTAGTATGAATATAGCACTATCATATAGTATATGATCTTCCCTCGTGTGACAACAAAATCCCAACAACCTCAATTTGTCTTCCAACAAAAACAACAAAAATTGAATAAAAGCAACTTACATGGACTAATAATACTTCATTACTCAAGCATGCTATTTTTGTACTCCCTTTTTGACTTATCCAAGCTCCCATTCACACACTCATGACGTTTGCTTGCCATTCAAATTAGGATACATGCATGACCCACCTCTCCTACAAACATACATGGATCCGATGGATCTACATGCCTAAAAAAAATCCTAAAGATATAAATCTAAGAACACAATAAGGTTATACTCTTGACATCAAAGTGAAAAGTCATAATTAATAGCTAGCTAGCTATATTTATCGTAGATCAGTGCAGTTTTAGATAGCCACTGATCAATAATAGAAGTTAAGTACTAAGATTGATACATTTTATATAACACCAACATCAACGTGATTAAGGAATATAATTAGGGTAAGTATGTATGTACGTGTACATACATGCATACCCTAGACTAAGGAGTTTGTGGTAGGGGATTGAAAACCACCCATTAAGCCACTCCAAGAATTAAGAGTAGTGCCATTGATATTGTACCCCCCATATGATGGGTCCTTGGCAGCATTATCAGATGTAGTAGTAGTACAACCTTGGTGTTGCCATTCAAGGGACAAAAGCTTAGGGTTAGGTTTTACATCCACTCCACTTTGATGGTGATGATGATGATGATCATTACTATTGATCCCATCAAATGGGAGCAACAACCTTTGATCCATGAAGCTAATACCTGGATTATTCCCATCAAATGGTAAACTAGAAGAATAAATACCACCAAAACTAGTATTGGGATTAGTATTATAACCACCAATATCACCCATAAGACCAAATTGATGACTTCCATTAGTAGCATTATTCCCCATAAAATCATGCCCTCTACTTCCTCCTCCCACCAAACCTTCATTATCATACTTACTCTCCATAAAATCAATAGGCCTAATCAAACCACCACCACCACCACCGTTATGATCCATGAAACTCCCCTCACCTAGGCTGCTCATTTGCGCGCCAATTAGATTGGCAAGGTGGTGTGGGAATTGAACTTGATGATGAGGGAACGAGAGGTGGAGATCGATAGGGTTAGAACAAGCTGAGGAGGATCCAAGGACTCCCCCATGTTGGTTCAATATGGGTTGATTTTGTTGGTCATTGGACTTTTTCGAGCTCGATTTCTTGTTCTTTCGACACCCACCACCAACAGGGATGTTCCTTAGGGTTCCACCCTTAGTCCAATACCTCCTACAAGTCTTGCAAAAGTACCTAGGTTGAGATAGGCTATAGTTGTTGTAGTAGCAAAACTTGGTATGAGTTGAGTCACACCTTGGACAGTTTAGGTTTTGCTCATGTGGTGGTCTTAACCTTCTTTCCATTAAAGGTGGTCCAGCCCTTGATGAACATGCTGCTGCTAACATACACTCTGTTGTTGTTGTTGTTCCTGAAGGTGAGGAGGATGACTCTAGTCCTCTTGATATGTCCTCCGACATCATTGAACCCTGATACATTAATATTGTATAAGGAACAATTCCATATCAATATATATCATTTTTATCATTCACATTTCATCGATTTTACATGGTTTCGAACACATAATTTTCATCATTAATATATTAGTGAAATACACGTACATTTGAAACAGATCTAACAAAATCGCAAATAAGAATCTTTTTTTCATAGTTTATGTACTAGTAAATAATTACTTTTGTACATTTTAACCTTGAAAATGTAAATGTTGCAACTACTGTGCAATGCACGAAAAATAAGTTGGAATCTCTTTAAATAGTTTTCTTAGAGTAGAAAATTCAAGAAAACTTTAATTTAACTTATGATTCATCAAAAAGAATTGTAACCATAAATTAAAGATTAAAAAGAGCATGGCTAAGGAAAAGAAATATTGAGAATATTTTACTATGACAAAATCACCACAAGAAGTACAATAATAACAAGAAGTTCATAAACACAAATGGCAAACTAACAAGAAAGGAAAATATAGCATAAATGAATTACACCAACATAAAAAGTTAAAACCAAGTACTAATAACTCAATGAGGTAATGAGCTGTTAATTAGATAATTCTCTTCTTTCTCACTCTCAACTGGTTGCCCTTTTTAGAGTATCATGTGAACATTACAAGTAAAGCAATGAATTATAGTACTAGCTAATTAAAATGCTAAATATCACAAAAAATTACAAAAAAGATGATTTTTTTTTTCTTCATTTTACACTACATAAAAGTAGTATACAAACATACACTACTAAGTACTAAAAGATTCTTCAGAAAAAGTACAGAGATTTGAGACAAGAACTCAAATGACAATATAATTTGGTGAAAAAAATGTAAGTGATAAATATGTAAATTATGTAATTAATAATGTATTATGAAAGTAAGCAAAGATATACACAAGAGAATTAAGGAGATAGAGAAGTGCATTATATTACTGAAGAAGATTATATATATGTAATGTGTGTATATATATATATATACCTGAAGCCAGTCAGATGAATCCATGCAAACTTGCAAAGAAGAATGCGCCATTAATGAAACTTTCTGAGCTACTAGCTCCTATGTAGTAGTACTGTAGTAGTAGTAGTACAGTATAACTTATTAAGATTTAAGAAGATCAGAAAATCAGAAGAAGAAGAAAAAAGAAGTTGTAAGTGTCTAAGTGAAGGAAGAGTGTGACACGACACACAAAGAGAGAAAGAGAGAAGAAAGAGAGGTGAGAAGAAGTGAGCAAATGTGGGGGTATTCAGTGAGTTTGGTCGTGAATAAGAAGGAAGAAAAAGGTGAGGCTTGGGTTAACATCATCATTATGGCCCACTATATATATAACTAGTATCTTATTATTGTTGTTATTCTTAAATCTTAGTTAGCTGGTTCAAATTTTATAAATTAAATGTACTGCTCTGATCCTATGTTTTTTCTTTATAATTATTCTCGAATCAATCACAAAAACATTGAGTTTTTGGAAACAAAAAGCAGTTAATTTCCTGTTATGTACTAATACAATCATAAAGTTTCCCTAATATCCTATTTAAGAGGATTGTAAATAGTATTTTACTGCTTTACAGATTAAACTAGTTAGTATCTAGTGTCTTTGTATAGTATTGTGAATTTGTGATTGAACGGAATCAATTACTCCCTCCGTCTTTTATTAGTTTACCCCTTTCTTTGGGGCACTTTGTCAAGATACTAATTTGAACCTTAATATCTCTAATTTTCGATAAGCAAAAATTACAAAAAGTTGATATTTGGATAATACACATTGAGACGAATCCAACAAAATCTCACATGATTATATTTTCCTTAAATACAAATTACAAAAGATAGTCAAAGTCATGTATGTGAATAGTGTCAAAAGTCAAAAAGGGTAAACTAATAAAAGACGGAGGGAGTATAATATATGGAGACTGGAGTACTTCATACAAATTATTCGAAATTTTTTCAATACTCAAAAAATGATGGAAATTTAACTACAAATTCACTCTAAAACTCTATGTATCCTCTTAAAAGTACTTTCAACGTCCTTTTTGGAAATTCTTATACATATCATAGGTGATAAGTTTAAATTTCATTTTTTTTTCTCTTATACTACTATAACTAATAAGTTTTTGTTAAATCTTCACTTATATAGACAGAATAAAACTCACTCAATTTTCTTAAACTGAATTATTAGTGCCTTTTTCCTAGGATGTAACTAAGAAAAATGAAATAAGTATTGATGAATAATTTTGAGTATATGTTTAATTTGTGCTTATAGATACAAGGATGATAATAAGATCTTAATGTTCATATACATATATTATAGTGTATATCCATAATTAATCAAAATTATCGTCAGTACTCCCTCTGTTTTTTTTATTTACTACATTGTTGGGGTGCAGTTTTAAAGACATTAATATAACCCTTTAATATCTCTTATTTTATTTAAGTATGAATCTATACATTGAAATGAATCTAACAATACTACACATGACTAGACATATGCATGGGTCGGGTCGGGCCTGTTCCCGGGCTCGGGCCACAGCTTGGGAAAATGACAGGTCGTGCCGTGCCAGGCTTGAAATTTTCAGATTTTGTCCACGGGCTCGTGCTTCCTGCGGGCATTGTCCGTGTTTTATGCTGTTTTGGATTTTTGGCAGTTTTAGGCTAAAAAGCAAAGAAAAAGAGCTATCGGCCCACAGGCCATCTAGGTGGGCTCGTGTCGGTGCGGGCCTGAAATAAAATTTCTTAACCGTGGCAGGCCCACGGCCCACGTAACGGACAATGGGCCGGGCCAGGCCTGCGTGCTGTTTTGTGCCATGCCCACCTTCTACAGATGACTATATTTTTACTTATAAAAAAGTTCAAAATACTCGGTCAAAAGTTAGTGGTTCATTTCCCAAAACAAAAATGTACTCCCTCCGTCTTTTTTTAGTTGCTACATTTACTTTAGCACATAGACCAAGTAAACATGTGGGGATTATTGAAAAGTAGTGCAATAAAGCATATAGTAATGTGCTTTGTGTGATGAAACAAAAATAAGAGTATAAAAGTAAATGATATATGGATACCGCATACTAAAAGTAGAAATATTTAGCAAATGTAGCGACTAAAAAGAGACATGTCTAAATGGTAAAATGCAGCAACTAAAAATAAGACAGATGGAATAGGAAAAAAAAAAGAGAAGAGGGAGTACGTATTTTTAGGTAATTAGGAATAATATCTAAGAATTTACATGTGTAATATATATGGAGATTGGCTACATCTACCAAATGAGTAGACTAGCTACCTCAGTAAAAATAGAGAATTAAAATATAATTAATTTTGTTAACGCCTATCTCTAATGAATAGATTACCTGATGAATAGATAAAGTTTTTTCGTATAATACATTGTACTAATCCCAATTACAGTTACTAGATTATTGGCTCAAATAAAAATGATGTTTCTTTATAAATAGAACGTCAAACAGTTTCTAATTAAATTTTGGATCTCTATGTGAGTGAGAGATTTACCAAAGAAAGAATGACCAAATAATTGTCGTCATCATCTAATTAGAAGGACCCACATAATAAGATAACCTGGTAATGATAGATATGATGTTCATGTTCCAGATATCAAGTAGTAGTATGACAGTAGCTACTAGGGACCTAAAACTACGGTGTTCTACGAAGCGTCGGCGGTGTGATACTTTAAATGGGTCCCTATACTTGTTGTCCTTGTCCCGAATAATTCTGGTCTATCTAAAATCTCTTGGGCCACTGTTTTGGGTCCCACATTCTTACATCAGCTTGACTCAACTTCGTTTATTTTTGACGGCTGCGATGTTTTCTTCAGTCTTCTCTCTAGTGTGAAGTTGATTCGTCATTATTAACAAATAACAACACATCACCAAGACAACTCTTAAAAAAAACAACAAGAATCAAACAGAAACAAAGAATTGACCAAAATTTGGTTGCAATCTCATGCTATGTTCAATTCACCATATTTTTGCTTATTTCAGATCAAATCAGATCAAAAAAATAAGTTCAGATCAGATAAGTTAAGATCTAAAAATTTCAGGTGAATTAAACATAGCATCATGCTCAGTTTTTTGGATTTATATTCAGTTCAGTTTAACTAATTTCAGTTCAATTAATTTCTTCTTATAATTTTCATTCAGTTCACTTCAATCCAACTCAATTCAGTCTAAACGAACCAAATAGTATGAAACTAATGATATTACACGAATTCAATGAGAGTAACCAATAATATTATTTCTAAAAGAAAACCAATATTATTGAGTATATAAAAGTGATTTATCTAAGGTTAAAAGGTTTCATTTATAAAAAGCGATTTTTTAACTCTAAAAAAACGAATTTGTCTAAGAATATTTGTTGTTGATGCTATGTACGTTGATTTTTAAGTTGATAGTCTCTTAAAAACTTAATGTTAGTATTATCGATAGTATATTTTGGCTATTGGTACTTCATCTTTCAAAATAAACCTCGAATTTGCTTTTAAGTTTATATCAAAAAAAATTGCTTCATTTTTCTATTTAGATAACTTGGTCCACTCCATCTCTTTTTACTTTGCTATATATAAACCAAAACCGCATACCAACTCCACACAACTCTTTATTATTAAAAAAAACTCTTTATAAACTAACAAAATAATAATAATAGGGTAATCTTTAACAAAAGCATGGAGTATTTTATACCACCTACCTCCATTTTCTCAATACTTGTAGCATAAAAAATGGCAAATCAGCTAAAAAAGAGAAGAGATAATGCAAATATGATTTGTAATAAATCAATTCATTTGATAGAGTACTAATACACGTTGATGTAATCAGGTATAAGCGTCATTTGACATTTAAAAACATATAAAACACAAAAGAAAAAAATGATCAAATAAATAGATATTGCATGCATTATCCCCCCCCCCCCAAAAATGCATGTATTTTTGAATTGGAGATGATAGGGAAATTTTAAGAGAATTACTAAAAAAAATGAGTAAATACTAAATAATGGATCATTTGAATCACCGTCAATTTGTTTTAGTACTTCAGATATCCCTATATATTTTTATGTGTGTGTATATATATATAATGCACCAACTCTTTAACTGATGCTACGTGCAACCTTGAGAGACGAATTACTTTAATGGAATGTAGTTACTGATAATGCATATATGAAGCAATCATAAGAATTTATGGAGTTATTGTTAATACATGTGTGAGGCACTGATTGAAACAAATGAAGTGACTCCGGATGTTGCACCGCTACTTTACGATGCAATCTATTACACAAAAAGAGGCCATTTTTTTATATTCTTAATTAACTCCCATTTATCAACTCCGACGATCCCTTCTATTAATATATAAAGAAAAAAAAATATGCAAGATCTTGTTAGATATATATTGATATATATTTTAAATATTGATATTTTTATTATCTAATACTACATAATAAATCTTGTATTATATAAATGATATAAAAAAATTATATGTCTTGAAAATCAAACTATTAAACAAGGAGTAGTAATTAGAAATTTTGTAGTCACTTCTCACACACTATAATCTACATAATTTTCTCATTTTTTATGTAACCCGATTATATTTTTCTTTTCACGAGAAATCGATTTCATCCTTATCGAAAAGACATGAAATTAAAGAAATATGTGACCGTTATATGATATTAAGGAAGCAACGAGATCCAAGAATAGAAATAATATTTTCAGATGGATTTCTCGTTCTCCGATAAAAAAGCGAGTTCAAGTGACCGATCCAGAAGGGTCCAATTATGTGGACCACTCTAGGTCGCCTCTTACAAGCAAAGGATATATTCTCTCCAAAATCATGTGCCTTCCCACTTCAGACTTCAGCCAAGACTCGTCTATTAACACGTGATTGGCTGAGCTATTTTTTTTTCGGTGAGATAATCTATGAGTATTTATTAGTGGAGCATACCTGTAGTTAAATTCATGAACTGTGGGAATACTGATCTAGGCGTATAGTAGTATATGTATATCATTAGACTAATCCTCATACTTACCGTACTTCCGAGATCCTCGTGAGTGGATTTTTTAGGTGGATATATTTTCAGTATATCATATATTCATATAGTAGTATACTTGCAAAAATACATTATCGCGACCAATTTTTAAACTTTTACCGATGAAGATTGAGTAATAAGGTGAGTGTGGAATTGTCGATGTGTGATGATCAGGGCCGTCTTGAAAATTTTGGGGTCCCGATTCTAACATGAAAATTGGGCCCCTAAATTTATAGAAAAGAAAGATGGAAGGTTAGAGTTTTAAAGATGGAAAGTTAAAAATCTAAAGATAAATCATTGACAAATTTATTAAGCGGGGAAACAAGGATGATTTCTTCAAATATGAAGTAAAAAAAAAAAAAGTAAAATTTTCAAAATAATATATTTTGGGCCTTTACAATTTTGGGAGTCCTGTGCTGTTGGGCTCCTTGCACACCCTCATCTACCCCTCTGATGATGATAGTCTTTTGTATCTTTGTGCATGAATTGATGGAATTTCTTTTGGTAACTCACATTTTGTTCCAAAATGATTTATCTATTGGTCAATAACGATAACTACAAATTGTTGTCCCGTTCTCATATAAAGATTGTTCTCACAAACCCAAAATTTTATCTTTGACTTGAGTTGAAATGCCTTGTAAAGATGAGGAAGTCGAGGATTCATATGACAAGGGATGCTACACACATTAGGTCATCAACTGCTACTCTTCAACAATGTCGTCAAATAATGCTACCACCAAGTACCAACTCACGTTACTTGTTAACTCTACAAAATTAATGTGGGAATAACATAAAGATCGATATGAAGGAAGCTAAGTGTAAATGAAAATTAGGCTTATACATGGATCAACATTTAAGAATCATACATGAACCAACATTTTTCTCGTTAAGATGTTTCATAGTTGTGATTGTTTCTTTTTTTGTTGCAAGTAAGAGAGGGGGACTAACCTGCTTAAAATGGTATACTTTTCTATTCTTTTAGCCTGCTTAATTTGTAGCTTACTATATATATAAATCATGGTATATTTTGGAAATGATAGAAAATGGTAATATTATTATTGGACGGGCGTATAAAAGTGTCGTCCAAGTTATTATTGTACTTTTTCTATTTCTAAATACATGCAACATTTGCATATTTATCACTATTTCCATGTATATTTACGAACATACCAGTTTTGATTATTTTATTTTGCATTTATGTGTATTTTTTGATCCAACCCATGAACCCACCCACTTGAAGCTTGTTTCTCTTTATATTCTTTCATCGTGTTTTTTGTGTGACCGGCCACACAGTGTAGTCGCACGCGCATCAACTTCCTTCGCTTATTTTTAAAAGTTCACATCTCACTCGTTTTTTTATCGAAATTGAGGTTTTGACTAAGCGTGGGAAAGCTATCAAGATAAATTTTCATGTCCAACTTGAATCTTTCCAAAATGTTGAGTGTGATGTGATGAGAAATGTCCATTTAAGTTTGACCCTTGTGCATAAACTCTTCCCGCAACAAACATCTTGTTTTCCTTAATGAGTCGTTCTGTGGTCGGTGTGTTGATGATGACCTTGGAGACAACACCTAAAACATAGAGATACAAAAGGGTGCTTTACTAATAAGTTCTAAAAAGATAACTAAAATAATAATGAATAAAAAGAGTTACTCGTATGAATAAATGTGATTATTCTTACAAATGAGGTTACTCGATCTTAACAATAAAAAGGTATTACTTATGTTAGAAACAAATGAGCTTACTTTTCTAACATTAAAGGGATACTAATCAGTTTGCTCTTATGAACGAATGATCAAGGTTACTCGTACAAATAAATGAGGTTATTGTTGTGAACTATTAGTGTTACTCGTATAATTAAATGGTATGATTAAATGTGGTTACCCATAACAAACTGCATTACTCTTAATAATAAAAGGGTTACTCTTACAAGGGGTTACTTTTATAACAAAAGAAAATAATAATCAATTTACACTTATGAACAATTGGGCCAATTTCATATGACATTTCTCACAACATACTCAATATTTTGGGAAGATTCAAGTTGGAAGTAAAAATTTGATTCAATATGACCTTTTTGAAAATGAGTTGATCAACGTGCATTCCACATATAATAATTTTTCTTCATTTTCTTTTAGATCATATTTTTGATATATTAATAAAACAAGGTACTCATAAATTATAATTAAGATGATTCTTGTAAACGATGTTTTAGGAGTTCCTCTCGTGAAGAATGTCTCCTAAAGTCGTTTTTCTTCCCTCGTCGGAAAAAAAAAACTTACATTTAAGGTGATAATGAGAATATAAGGATATTGTGGGGAGTTTATACTAATGTCAATCTAGAAACTGGTAGGGAAAAAAGAAGAAAAGGATCTTATCATTCCACTGTTGCATTAAAGGCTTAAAGCTATAAAAAGAGCTTTAGCTTATTCGTATAAATCGAGTGAAATTAGATCCCCGTTTAAATTAAACATTATGCATGCCACATGATAAAGACTTCTTTACTGCACTCCTTTGTTAATATATAAAAACCTACTACTATTTAATAATTCCCCCTTCTTTTCAAATTTTTAGTTAGTTTATAAAAGTACTTCAAATTTTAAGATCATAACAAAATGAAAAAGATGAAAGTAAAATGTAAAAGTTGAGTGATGGAATATGTATAAATACACTATACAATTAAGCATGTATTTTACCCAAAAAAAAATATTATTGTTAGAAGACATCAGATCAAAAGATAGAAAAGGACATCTGATGTAAAAACAAAAAAAAAGTTCAAAGTTCTCTAACTTCCTAATCACATTACATCGGTCTATCCGTTTTTAATCAGATAATTTTCAGTAGAATATTTTACTTTACAGAGATTTGTGGTGGGTAAAATGCTAGTTTGTTGGGAAAGTAATTCTGTGTCAAACACAGACATATATGCAGTCAAGCGTTATTATATGTATGTATGTATGGGACATGTGTTATCCTAAACATTATCTGAGAAACAATTTGTGAAAGCACTGCAAAACATAACAGATACTTCTATTAAACTTAAGCTAGTTTTCAGTCGTAAAGCACTATACATGTATGATGTATATGAAGTCATGTAGATCAAGATGCAGCCATGCAGGCATGCCATCTAGAATAGAAAGCACTTTAGAATTGACTACATCTTGTATAGAGATACATGATATACTTCATATAGGAAAAAATAGTATAGTTCTTTGTGAAGAATTCTTATGTCTAATTCATAGTGTTTTTTATGAACTTAATTATATATTTTGTCTAGTGGAAAGGAAGATACCTTCCAATCTTAAAGCCAAAGTTTCAATCTCCACTTTACGTTAAAATTCCAGGAGCATCTGAATTAATAGAGTCATTATTCATCTTTTTACCTAAAAATTTCATAAGATCACAAGAGTTTTTTTTATTAAGTAGAAAAAAGTATAACGAATATAACCTCACTCTAAAATTTTTATAGTAACTTTTTAAAAATGTGTTGTGTATCACTGTATGGTCTTCTATTAGGCGATTAAGAAGCGCAAATCATCTATTATTGTTGTTCTTGTATACCTTATATTACAAGTTTTTTTTGTTAAGAAACTAATTCAACTTTTCTATTCCCGTATACAAAGATGAAAATCAACTACAAATTTCTTCAACAACTAAAAAAGACAAATAATTTTCCTACCTTAATAATGTAACATGACAACATGCCATGGATGCTTGTTTCTTTGCCATAATAATGTAATCCCCTACATTCAACAATAATTTTGAATCATGACCGACCCTCGGAAACTCCTTGATTAGTATTATTTTTCAAATTTTTTTACTAGTTTCTGCTAGTCTTTTTTGTCCATATGAATCACGAAGGTTCTAATTTTTACTAGTGGCTATACCGTGCATGTTTTACACTCTTGTACTATTCCAATATCATGCTACTCCTTAAGTCCTTATGCATGCTACGTGTAACGTGTTACATGAAATTGAATAATGCTACAATGAAGTTGCTTTGCATTTGGATTTTGGATTTCACACAGTGACACAGTTGAAAATTGAAGAGTTTAATTGGTTAAACTTTGTCGCACACTTTATGCAGCATTGCTTTTTGTCTTTCTTACCCAACATTCAACATCCTTAGTGGGCCCAATAGTCTTTCAGTGGAGACCCACTATTTTACTTTGGGTTGGACTGTATCGTGTCGTGTGGTTTGTATGACAGATGTGATTAGCAAGCTTCCATCAATTTAAAGAAGTTTGCTTTACTAGATGTCTACATGACCTTATTATATTAGACCTAGCCTCCTTGTTGTGTGAATTCAAGATACTTTCCTTCTAATGTGAGGAACCGTCTCCTCGGGTAGAGCGATCATAAACCTTACAACGGTTATGGGCCACTTTACCCATTAATGATAAGGAGGTTTCATAAATTTCTAATAGTTATATGTATGTATCTAATACTTCCTCCGTTTCTAAATAAGTGCAACATTTCTTGTTTTCACGTTTGCCAATGCATTATTTTAACCATTAATATCTTCAATTATCAATAAGTAAAAATTATAAAAAGTTGATATTAAAAAAATTCACATTCAGACGAATCTAACAAGATCCCACATGACTATGTTTTTCCTAAAATATAAATCACCAAAGCTAATTAAAGTTTAAACTGTGAATAGTAAATACTATTCAAATGTTGCACTTATTTAGAAACAGAGGAAGTATAAGTTTTCGTCTAATAAATATTGTCTGTGTATATAAAAATATATTTTTTGTATATATGTAATAAATATTGTTTGTATACATAAAAATATTGTTTGTGTTTCGTATAACAAATAAGGGAAAACTGCAAAAACAATATTTATTATATACATAAACAATATTTATTACACGAAAACTTGTATCTAACACATCTACCTATTAGAGGTTTATCATACCTCTATTATAAGAGCATTTTAGTGAATCTTACTCCTTAGTTTTAACTTATTATCATACGATGTTCACCATTATCTGAAAACTAAAGATATACTCGATAACGGTAGTCGTGGTGGTAGCTTTGAGCGGTGACAGTAGTTAGTTGTTAAGTGTGCTGGGAACTCTTAGTGGTTTTTGTATAGTTGTTGGTTGTTAGTTGGCAAAGCAGCGGTATAAAATATTGATGTTCGACAAAATAAGTTGTTAATAAGGGAGTTGTTTACAAATGAGTAGTCAAAAATTCGAACCAAACTTTAATATAAAAATTATACACCACTATAAATTAACCCAAAAGCTACAAACTTTAATACAAACACTACTAAATTACTTAAACACTACTTCTACCATTAAAAGTTACTTGTACCACTACCCATTTTCTTAATTAGTGTTTTAACTTAGTCAAAACAAAACATTAAGCACTTTAAAAGCTTACCCCAAAGAGGCTCTCATACTCTATACAATTAATAATTTGTAAAGATAATTGTCATGGAAAAAATTGATAGCAATAGTCCCAATTATATTTTTACTTATAATAACCCCAACAACGAGATATTTGAGATGAATCTCGACTATACCATATATCTTTTAATAATGAACATGTGATCTCAAAAACCTAACTTTATAGGTTACTTCATTTATGTGGCTAGTTATGATTGACTACTTTTTTCTTGTAGACACTAGCCTTACATACACGCGATGCGTGCTAAATCGTTATTGAAATTAAATTAATGTGAAATTACATATAGAATGACTCTATATGAAAATTATGTACAAAGCTTTTCTAAGAAAAGTATATTCATAATGTAAAAATATACTAACAAAGAGAGTAAATGAAGATATAATATATTGTGTTTCAATTGTGTAATTTGCCTTCATGGTGCTTGGTTAACCACCTGCACTCCTCTGTCCATTTGACATTCAACACATAGCTGATAGTATAAGAATGATCATGATTGAGCTCTCGCATCAGTGGAGATAAGATCCAAAAAAAATGCTTCGTATCTAAGGTTTGAGAATATTGTTTCCAATGTGTCATACTATGACATCAATTTATATTAATCCTTTTATATGTTTGTTTTTATTTTATAATCGTATTTTCTTATTTATTTAATATGCAATGCTCATATACATTATTCAAGATATAGGTAGCTATAATATATAAATTCCTATCTAAGTTTGGCTTTAATTTTTGAGGTTTAATAATTTTACATCTAATTTATTTAATAATATTTAGTGAATATAACTTTAATTTATTTAACAATGATTCCCCAATATCTAAAAGTCAAAATACTTTTATTTTTTTTTATCTAATAATCTAATGGTAATTTTTAAGTACTAATAAAACAACTTTCTAAAAATTATTGATATCCTTATTATATGGGTTTGTATAGCGTTTTGAAGTCTTATATACTAACTCATTTTCATAAATTTTATTTTTCATATTTACAATTTTAAGTACTAATAAACTACTTTTTAAAATTGTTGATATCCTCGTTGGATGGGTTTGTATAGAGATTTGAAGTCTTATATTCTAACTCAATTCTGAAAATTTGAATTTTCCATATTTACAAATGATTAATAGAAGGAAGCTTTTACTTTAATGTTAGCTTATTGTGTGGGTTTTTATGGGATTTATTATTATGTCATACTTTGAATGCATGTCATTAATTGAGATTAATTATCATAATAACATCGAGAAATAATTTGAGATAATTAATACGATTTTTTAACCAAGTACCCCAAGTTTTCGATTTATTCAGTGGGTAACACTCAATTTCTTGGTAATACATCAACAATTCAACATGTCCTTAATGACTACTAGTAGTTAACTCTGTTAGTCTTAATCTTAATTAACCTAACTAAACCCTAATCCCTAACGTCTAACCATTATTACCCACCACCTCCCCCACCCAACCCCACCACCTCCCCCGCCTCATCCCCGCACCCCCTCTCTCTAAACCTCCGCTTCTACTCCCCCCTCTACCACTAGTCCACTGTTGTCACTCCCTTCCACAACCATCTTTCTTCTTTCTCAGACTCTTCCTCCCATCGCCCCTCTATCTCGTATTTTTTCTTTCACTAATCTTCGAACCCTTTTCTCTATATATAAATGAAAACTTAATAATTGTAGATACGAGAATAAATTTAACTTAATAATTGGAGCATTTTCGGCCAATTAAAGCACTGAAAGGATTAAAGGTCGAGCGAGAAAAAATTGAAGAAGAATCGCATAAATTTCGAATTGCAATTGAGGAGGTGAGTTTCAAATATTTTCATCATTTTCGCATGCGAGAGAATCTCAAATCTTATATTTATTGAACGTTTTCAACATCCTGGAAATGTTATTACCGGAAAAGAATGCTTTTTAAAGGAAAAAAAAAAAGAAACACTGTGTAATTATTCCATGGAATTTTTTTTTTAATTCTTATTCCATGAAAAGATTGATTTTGAAACACTTTTTTCTCCTGAAAAAACTATAGTTTTATCTGTTCAATTTAGTACTCTAATTTAAGATCTTTCACAAATTCCAGTGAGAATTTAGAATTAGAGTTACGAAGAAATACTTTTGACTAAGGTGCAACTATCTTTTAACTCATATTTTGGGGGTTTGGGCGGTCATTACTTTCTTCGTTTTCTTTTTCCTTGTTAATGTAAGCTTTTTTTCTTTTTAGAATTTCACATCGATTTAATTGTATTTTTAGGGTTTTAGATTGTAAAATTTAGTGAAATACTCGATAATTTCTTTTATTAAGTTCGAATTCTTATTCTATGATCAACAGAATATTTATAAACTTTTATTTTTTTTGGGGAAAAAAGATGTTTATATCTTTTATTGTGAAAAGTTATAGTTGATTCTAAATATTTTAATAATATCGTCATTTTTTTTTATTTTGGATGCGAAAATGTCACACGTTTTTCTCGAAAAATCTTTTTTTTTGTAAATTTCGAAAAGTATTCTTTAGTTGAAAATAAAAAAATGTTAAAATACGCTATATTGTCTATAACAGTCGAAATTCTTTCACATTCTTACTTTCGATTTGTTTCTTTTGATTGTAAGGTTCCATCTTATTGGTTCTTTCCTAATTTCCGCAAAAACAAAAAACAATTTACAATTGAATATTAGCATGTAAAAGATTTGCAATTGCACACTCATCTTATTTTCACTAGTTTCATGATTCACCTTGCATTATTACCCCTTTTGTTGATATTTGGTTGACGAAACTTGGTCGATTGCAGTGATTGTATTGTGTGAAGCCCTCTACTTTTGTAGTGAATAAAAATTTGCACAAAAAACAGTATCACGATAATTTGTTGTGAATAATAAATAAACACCACTTAATGTGTGGAAAAAGTAAGAAAAACCTTGTAATTATTTGCTTGACAATCATGAAATTTAATTTGTTTATTCTTATGGCTTGTGGAGTACTCCCTCTGTTTTTTTTTTTTTATCTTTCTCACTTGGAATCTTGACACTATTCGAGAATCTTCTCAATTTTTTTCAATTTATAAGAAAAAATACAGTCATGTGGGGTCTTATTTGATTCATCTCGATAAGTACATTATTAATATTCAATCATTATAATTTTTACTAATATATAATAAAATATACTTAAGTTCAAATAGGTGCATTGGGAGATGGGAATAGGAAAGTGCGGATGATAAAAAAACAGAGGGATATTTGTGAAAAATATCCAGCATGAATTCACAATGAGAAAATGAATGATGCATTTATAAAATATATACAAATATATTAAAAGTCGTGCCTTAAGAAAATCTACGTGTCACGTGGCACTCTGCTCAAACTTCTAAAGCAAATGTTTTCTGTTCATGTGTACTCTTCAATATAAACAAATTGTGTAATTAAAACGTCTCGAACACGTGACCTTTAAAATGAAAAGTAAGAGTTTAACCATCAATAATACACTCTAACTTTATTGTCTAATGTATGAAAGAAAATATGATAAAGTCTTATAATAAATGAATAAAAAGATTTAAACAATTATATACATATATAATACTCTTTTAACTAACAAGAGACTATTGATGTCATATTATCTTATCACAATTCCTTTTAAGCTATTATTTTCAAACTTAAACCTTTAAAAAAAAAATTAAATATCACGTCATGACGTAAACTTTTTAATTTATTAATGGATAAAAAAATAAAAAAGTGGCAAAATAAATTATGAAATTTAAGAATATAACATATTTGTTTATTATAACTGCCTGAGGCATCGTCCGAGCCATAGTTAAATTGTAAAAGCAGTGATTTATTATGTGATTTCTAAATACTAATATTATTTGAATTATAGTATTCTAATACTTCCGTTTTTTCCGGTATTTTGCTGTGGATTTCATATAATTGAAGTAGAGATCATAGCAAAGCGAAGAGAACAAACTGAAGTAGTGGTTTTTAGATTATTTTGTTGCAGTTAGTTTTTCCCCCTTGTAATTAGGGATTGAGTTGGACAATTATATATTCTTAATTTGAACATTTTTTTTTTCTTTTTATTGTATATTCTTGTATTGTTTTGTGAGTGAATTAGTTAGGCATGTTTTTGTTTTCTATTTTTTTCTGGTAACTAACTTATAAATTTTTTTCTTTTTACATTTTGGTGGCCTACCCCTATTAACGTATGTAATAGAAATATTCGAGCTTCTTTTATCTATCCTTTTATCTTTGTATAACATTTTCTCCTTTCCAAATCCCACCCTTTTCTATTGCCCCCCTCCTTTTCCAACTCATATTGCCTTCATTCTAGCAACCAAAATCCTTCTATATACATATTTTTATCATTTATCTACCTATTTCAATTATCCCAAATATCAAGTAACTCCACATAGTTAAGCGATGAAACTTTGAAGTATCATCATAATCTCCATAAGTACTAAGAAAATATAAATAAAAGGTGATCTTTTTGGTTTATTGATGAGGCAACTAGTCGAATATATAAGAAATCATGTAGTGTAAATAACAACACACTCTTTTGAGTTGCTAATGAAACAGAGTCCACTCATGGTACACCCAGGGGCATTTTCGTGATTAATTGGAACTTCAGGGGCACGGTCGTAATTCCGCATACTCTCTCTCCTCTACCTCTTCCTCTTCTAAGTGCTTTCACTGCCATTTTTTTCCGGCGATGCTGCCGCTGCTTTTGCTACTGCTCATTTCCAACGATACTGTCGTTTTCATCGTCGTCGTCTTCTTCGGCGTAAAGTTTTGGGGGTTTTGGTCTTCATTTCCAGATCTCGAAGATTCATATTTAGACATTGATGAAGATGACCAAAAGTTCGAAGCTAATGAAGGTTGGGATGATTGGAACGCAGATGAACACGAGGAAAACGATGAAGAGGATTCTTAATTCAAGTGTTTGTTCTGTAATTTCAACTTCATTTTTTCCGATTCCTTGCTTCAACATTGTAGTTCAACACATCATTTTGATTTTCTGGGTTAAGGAGAAAGATTAGTCTTCCAAGAAACGACTACCAGAGGAGAGAGAATTTAGAGAGAGGAGAGAGAAAATTAGAGGATGAATGAATGAAGAAACAAAAAAAGAATTACAGTCTTTTTCTCTTTCTTTTTGTAGGAGTAGCTGGTCTTCATTTTCTTTTAGTTTTTTTGGTGTGTTTAACTGATGAACTACAATTTAATGGTTGTGATTTATGAAAGTGTGAAAGAAAAGTAATCATTAGCTTCAGACTTTTATGGCTGCTTCAAGCTTGTTAATTACATCATGATTATGGTTTGTTTACCTTACTTTCAAATCTTTTGTTTCTGATTTTTACAGTTTATGCAAGGTAATGATTGTTTTTTTTTTTTGTTATACGCTCGCCGGAGTGGTTGAGCTGTGGGAGGAGGAGATAGAAAGTAGTTTGTTCATGGTGGTGGTGGTGTGAAGCAGTGCTCATTTACCTAATTTGTGCTTATTCAAGTTTGCTCATTTTCTTAAATGAGTAATTTGTGCTCATTCAAAGTTTGCTCATTTTCTTAAATGAGTAATTTGTGCTCATTCAAAGTTTGCTCATTTTCTTAAATTATCAGTAGAAATACTTGCTCATTTGCTCATTTTGCTCAGTTGCTCCTTTTGTTTATTTTGCTCAGTTGCTCATTTGCTCATTTTACTCATTTTGCTCATTTGCTCATTTGGAGAAAATAGCCTTGGGTGTACCATGAGCATGGTACACCCAGGTGTACTATAAATATTCTCAATGAAACACCTATTATAAATCCAACCTGTCATAAGCCATGTTAATTTTAACGGTTTTTTCACCATATACCCCGAACAATTTTTTTTTTGCACCGTATACCCTCGCAAGTTTCCAAATTCACCATATACCCTCCACTTTTCAAAAAACACATCAATTTGCTCTTCATGACTAACTTCATTAATGCCTGTTAGTCATTAACCCCTAATCCTCCCATAACCCTAATAATTAAGCTAAATCTAAGTCAAACCCTAACCCCTAATCTAATACCCTAATCCTAACCTTTACCCTAACCTTGACCACCCCTCCCCCACCCCACCCTGACCCCATCACCCCCAGCAAACACAACCCCCTACTCCTCGCTCCTCCCTTGCTCTCGATGCACCTTCGCGCAGCAGTCGCGGCAACGCCCTCCATGCCAGTAGCCTCCACAATCGCGCGTAGTTTCCCCCCTGCTGCTTCGTCTTTCACCCTTGCGCACTCTCTTCCTTCTATCGTTGTTCCTCCTTCGCTCGTCTCCATAGTCGTTGCTCCTCCCTCGCTCGTCTCCAGAGTCGTTGCTCCTCCCTCGCTCGTCTCCAGAGTCGTTGCTCCTCCCTCGCTCGTCTCTACAGAATGGTCGCCGCTTCAGATTTATGGGCTTAATATATGGTTGCATGGAAGGGGGAGGGGCTTATTATTGGGTGGGGTAGTGTGGGGGATGGGTGGTGCTATTAGCGCTAGGGTATTAGGGTTTAGGGTTGGGGTTAGGGTTAGGAGTAGATTTAGGTTAGTTAATTAGGGTTAGAGGAAGATTAGGGGTTAATGAGTGATGGAGTTTAGCACCGTTAGTCATTAAGGTGAAGTGGATGTAGTTTTTCAATATTGAGGGTATATGGTGGATTTCAAAAGTCGAAAGGATTTATGGTGCAAAAAAAATTTGTTAGTGATATAGGATGAAAAAACTGTAATTTTAGTTTGTTTAGTTTAGCATTTTATGAAACACTTTAATTTAAAAATACAGACTGTGACAAATTCGTGATTTTTCTTTTTCAAGTGTTTTTAGATGGAGATAAAATCACATAGAATGATGAGGGTTTAAAATAAAAGTCAAGTAAAGCACATTTAAAACTTGAAACAATCACCTTTAAATGTTTTTATTGACATTTTTCGTATTTGGTTCCTAACATTTTTCATACTTTAGTGGTGGTTTTAGGGTGGTGTTCCTACCCAAGAAATTGTAAAATGTATGAACCATTAATGATTTTGAAGAAAATTCAACTAGAGACTTATACTGGAACAGAATCCCTGCTATCCAAAAAAAAAATATAGACATTGAAGTTGGTCAAATGGCCCGCTTTTGTATGGTCTTAGTATGAATTGAGGGGGGGGTGGTAGGGTGAAAGGACTGAGACTGAGAAGGGGTGAGGAGACAACGAAAGAGAGATTTCAAAAAATAATGAAAAGTTACGAGTTTAACCAGTTGTAGGTCACAATAATTCATTTAGGAAAGACATATGGTGTAGTTGGGATCATTTTGATATAGCTCATAGTTAGCAACTATAATTGAGATTATTTTCGTAAGTTTTTCCTTATCAAGATTAATCTTGTGGGGAAAAAACAAAGTATAATTAGCAATGCTCATAAATCAAGTTTCGATCTTTGAAATAGAGTGGATAAACAAAGAGGTTTTTACTTTGATGAACAACTAGCAAATTATGCACGCAATGCGTGCATGTTTTTTTCAAACATATAAATTCTAACCTTTTTGGACATAATTAAAAAGGGTAAAAATTTTAAACAATACACTTTATATAGCTAAATTTCGTAGTTTAAACTTGTATCCCTTAACCCTTTTTTTAAAACTTATTATTGAATTTAGGGTTTAAAAATTAACTTCATGAACGATAAAAGAATGTTAAGGGCCTGTTCTCTTCGGCATAAAACAGCTGAACTGAACTGAACTGTATTGAACTGAACTGAATTGAAATGAACTGAACTGAACTGATCTGAACTGAACTGAATTGAACTGAACTGAATTGAAATGAATAGTGATATGTGAGAGAAAAAGTATTGTCAAGAGCTGAACTGAACTGAACTGGTCTGAACTGAACTGATCTGAACTGAATTGAACTTAACTGAACTGAATTGAACTTAACTGATCTGAACTGAATTGAACTTAACTGAACTGAATTGAACTGAACTGAACTGAATTGAACTGAACTGAAAATAAGCTGGGGAGAACAGGCCCTAAGTGTTTTTATTTAGGATTTCTTATCTTGTATTAACATAGTCTTTTGTGTTAAACAAATCATTTCACTTTGTTAATTGATTAATTTTTCGTTTTGATGTAATATTCGGTTATGTTTGTGAATTGATTGATAATATATTTGATTAATGTAATATTCATTTTTACCTTTTCAGCATAAATGTACTAAATCTTATAGTCAATGATTTTTTTTGATGGCTCGATTATAACTTGATTACCTTCAACATTAAGTTATGTTTTAAGTGTTATATTTGAGTTCGACTTTGTTTTTCTCTTTTTGCGGTAGAAATTGATTTACTAATGGGAAGTTAAGTAAATTTATCGAGGAGACACCAATACATACACCCCCTTCCCTTATATAATAAAGATAATATCGGTGCTGAAATCATTTTAGGCCCTATTCTTTTGGACTTATTTTCACCTCAATTTATTTCAGTTCATTTCAATTTCTCCATGTTAAGTTAGGTTCAGTTTAGTTCATTTTAGTTTATCTCAATCCAAATGAACGAGGCCTTAGCCCTTAGATGTTTAACTCGTAATGTGCTAATCGAAAGAATCTATATATATTTCATGTGGACATGTGGTGCAACAAGTGGTGGGTGAAAGAGGAGACATAATGTGGTATGTGAATGGTGAGGGAAAATGTTGACGTGCACCAAATACCCCAACAAATCACAAAATTTACCATATACCCTCAATGTTTCAGATATTCACCATATACCCATGACTTTCCAAAAACGTTCACCAAATGCCCTTTTACTAACGGTAGTTAACTCACCGTTAGCGATATTTATAATTTTGCCATTATTTACCTCCTCCCCAAACCCTAACCCGACCCAACCCTAACCCAAACCCTAATCCTAACCCTAACCCACCCATCCCTCCACCCCACCTCAACCCATCGCACCATTCCTCCTCCCCCGCCATCCCTTTTTAGGGTTAGGGTTTAGATTATATTTTAGGGATTAGGGTTTAGAATTCACGGTCACGAATTAATAATAACAAAATCGTAAATAAAGCTAATGACGACTTAATGTCTGTTAGAAAAAGGATAGATGGTGCACAATTTTGAAAACTCATGGGTATATTGAAACATTATTGATGGTATATGATGAATTTTGTAATTTGCCGGGGATATTTGGTGAAAAAACCGTTAAATAAATGGTTGAAATTGTTCAAACTCTCATTAATAAAGTTAACTAGTTTTTAGACCCGGATTATGTCCCGGGTAAGGAAAATTTTCATTTATCAATATTGTACTTTAAAATGGTAATACAAAATACAACTTGATATAGTAATTAAAAACTTTAGTATATGAACTTGAGGTCATAAAATCAAACCTATGCCATGCAAATTAAGTCCCTTAGAGAGAGCGTCACGTGACACCGTTCCTTGTTTACAACTTTACGTAATTCAAAACCATTAGTAAAAATTATGAACTTATATTAATAGTGGCATTTAATTTTTGTAAATTAAACAAATCACAATTGAATATTTGACCCATACCACTCACGGCCCGTTTATTAATTGGTTATAAATGGTGGTAATGGAAATGAATTTGTGTGTAAATTTGTAAAGAATATCATTATCCATTCCCATGGTAATGTAATTTATCCTAAATTGTCTACTTTAATTCTTGAATTTTCATTCTTATCCAATACCACCTTGTAGGTGGTAATGAAAATTATTTCCCTTTGGAGACAAAATTTAGGGGTGAGATTGCTTGCCTATGAACAAAAAATGGCTTCTCATAGAAATTTTAAGGGTACTTTCCTAATAATATTACACTTAAAATTCGTTCTTATTACACACAATTTATTAACGACTACAAAACGGACCATCTCAATCTACGCGGTAATCGCTTCCCTTACGTTTTACGCTATTACAATTTGGTTGGGACTTGGGATAAACAAATGCCCGTCATTTTCTCACTCTAAAACCCTTCCCCTCTACTTCCCGCCATTTCTCTCTCTTTCAAGCTTTCTTCAGTACAAAACTCTCGTTTCTTCTTCTGCTCTGAATCATCATTGATGTGGCGATGACGACAGTTACTTCAAGGGACATTCAAGAGATCGTCTCCAAATTATCTTCCGATAAAGCAAAAATTCGCGAAGTATGCAAAACCTAACTATTCTCTACAAATTTATTTTGTTGTCCACTTAATTAAGCTTTCAAACAACTATAATTTGCTTGTAAATTTGATTATTTGACGGTATATACTGTTCATCGGATATTCTACTTTTGCTTTTTGTTTCCAGGAGGGAATGAAATTGCTGAATACATGGTTAGAAGGTGAACGATCGATTAATTTCTGTAAATTTCTCAGTCGTAAAACTGCAATGCTTAAACCTGATGAAATTCCTGGCGGTAATACTCAGTAATTTTCGATCGTGTGTTCGTTTGGTTGTGTTCTTACTTTCAAGGGTTTTGAATTTTGTGTTGTTATATACGCAGCTGAAACTTGGCCATTTATTGTTACTTTGCTGATTGATTGTACAAACAAGGAGATATCGGCGAGTAAGAGGCGGTTGCCGAAGTTGACGTATGCTAAAACTCTTCGGATTTTAGTGCAACGGGCCCAGGATAGTAAGGGTCATGGTATGGTTATGTATGCAAGCAAAAACTTTCATGTTTTTAGTGTATGGTTCAAATTTGATGATCATGTTTATTTTATGCCATGAAATTTAAGAGTATGAGTTTGTTTTTGTGTGGAAGACTAAGAGATTGTTGGTTAGTGGACTTGCATTGTTTATTTGGATTTACATTTGTAGAAACTTGTAGTGTTTTACAGAGGCTTGACATGGTATGCCTTATGTGGAGTAGAGGCAGAATATTTTGCTTGCTTCAGTTATCGATTAAGAGGTTTTAGTAGGTATTTAAGATTTCTTTTCCACCTACAAATGGAGCATTAGGTTTTCAGAGATCTGCAAGAGTTACAGTAGAGTTGCATAGTATACTCAGGAGGAATTTCCAAAATCCAACTCTTTACTCCCTCTCGCTACTTGGCTCCCTGGAAGTGATATTATGATTTTGTGTATCGTGGGATTCTGTAAAAACTAGCTTTAGGATTTAAGGTATCCTGTTGCTGATTGTGGATTTGTTGTGGGGCGTTATGATCCTTATATGTCCGAGATATGGAGGTACCTAAGTTTACCTATTGCAAGTTGTGACTTATTGTTTTGGCCGGACATGAAAAATCAGGGGATAATTACCCATGAAAGTGGAGAATGGAGTAAATTTTTGGAATCATAATCGACTTCTCGTGCTCTTGTTTTTTATGTGGGTAAGTAATAAAATTTTAAATGACTAACTAGATACCTAGTTCGTTTCACCTACACGCAAAAGGAGCATTGGAGCAAAGATTATCAAGCCCTGGGGGTTTGGGTTGCATGTATCAATCCACCTCAAATTCATGAAAAGACGAGTGCCTTTTCAAGTGCAGCACCTTCCTCTTACTATACATCTACAGAAAAAAGAATTTTAACCTTTTTATATGTAAAAAGCTTACCTTTCCCTAAAGCTTTTCTCCTTTTTTCCCTCTCCCAATTCCACCCCATATGGTAACGCGGTCGACTTCGGCACTTCACAAATCAAGACTTCTTCATCATCTTTTCCATATGACAAGTGTATGTTTTACATTGTTTGTGAAGACCAAGCTCAGCCCAAATAGCGACAAGAATGGGTGCCTTAGGGAGAAGCCAAGCACTGACCTGTAATCCATACACAAGTCCCCACCACTTGCTATTCCAAAATTTCACTTTGCTATTCTACTGCCTTCTTTCTAGGAATCTTATCTTTAGTTTCCGTTCAAGCATAAAAACACACTTTAGTAGGAGCTATATGGCTCCACAATATCCATAGAAGAGTACATTGAGACAGTAGTTCTAGTTCCTGTATAGAAAGTTGCAGAACGTTTGATGGTATTGAAACTTGCATGCCAAACAGCAAATACTTGAAGTTAGTGCTCCAGGTTCAGCTACATAATTCTCATTTTACTTGTTGATTAGCAAGACATTTGAGGAAACATTCACATGCTATCTTTTACTTTGTGCCTCCCTTTCCCTTTTTCTTCAGTCACTTGTTGCCCTTACTGATTTTATGTATTAGACGCCTTTTATCAAAAGATTTGTAAATTGCCATTTCTTTTTAAATCATAATACTTATTAATATACATCTATATATAGGAAAATGGCCATAGTTATTAATAAGCTATACTTGCATGCGTGAACTCTTTTTCCACAAGAACTTAGTGACTATTCTAGCATGAGTGAAGAATTATTCCAGAAGTCACCTTGATCTGGTGTTTTGCGGTGTTTCCTCGGTAAAGTTAGACTTGGCAACGAAAACAAGACTAACCCACCTAAGATAGAGAAGGCAAGAGTGACTGAGTGAGTACAGATTGGTCATGAAGATGTAGACTTGTTCAATACCTTAGAGCTCTTCAAGATATTAGTAACAGTTATATCGGAGGATAACCATTGTATATTTGTGTGAAGTAGAAGATAACCATTGTGTATTGGATCATTGGTTGATTGGAAACAACTTTTCTGTTATTGTGGGGGTAATATAGAGCTTCTGTAAGAGGCATTAGGGTATTATTGATGCTGTACTGTCCTAATCGTTGGGAAGGACTCGGATCATAAGGCTTTTAAAGAAGTGTGTTTATGGTGAACGATGAGTTTAGGGGTGGGTGCTTAAAGGGAAATAGACTTGTTTTAGTATACAGTCCTAGCATGTGTCTCCCTTCTGGCTCTATCTGTAGCGTTCCTATGTCAGGTCTATATGCATGCATTCACCAATGTTTTGTTGTTGTTGTTGTTGCCTTGAATCGTCTTGCCTTTCTTAGGAGAAATAAGTTCTTTTGTTAAACACATGTCTAGAATTCTTACCGCTTCATGTTTATATCTGGTAGGCAATAGTCTTCCACTTATTGCGATCGTGAAGTCTCTATATAATCACATTTGGGATGTCATAAAAGATGTTCCAAGTTTTCACTCTGAATACTCTATCATCTTGCGCCATATTCTGGCAATCCAAGATTATTGTTTTCACATGCGGAAGCGCGTCTATTCTGGTGAGTTGCTTTTATATCTTATTTGACATCCTTGCTTCTCAGAAAAATATGTGACCTTGTTTTATTTTGGAATTTCTCTTTGATTTACTGTTGTCTATTGAAAGGGCTTGTGAGTTTATATATGGAAAAAGCTGAACCAAGTGTTGTGGAGGAGGATTCTTGTCCCTTGAATCATCCCAAAGAGGAGGTCTTCCGCTATATCTTGACTCTACATTCTCTGATTGAGAATCCTCCTGGGGATTTTCCTGATGATTTAAGAGAAAAAGTAGTCGAGTTCTTCATTGAGATATTTAAATCTATGAGGTGCATTACATAACCCTTGACTTACTGCTCCAGAATGATTTTATTTGTTTCTTTTTTAATTTGGCTATTGTTTCCCAGAATTTGTAATATCTATCCTCGTCGAAATTTGCAGGGAAGTTGGGAGGATTTCCCGTAAGCTATTTGAGTGTCTTAATACGTACTTGTTGAAGGATGGCCCAAATCTGGGTCTTCGGTCCTTCGATGTTCATAAATCTGTGAAGCGGTTTGTATTTGACAATTGGCAAATTGCTGATCGTGATCTCAAGGTCTCTATCTAGATAACTTATTCTTTATGCAATTATTCACTTGCCTTTTCACTGCCAATTTAACTAATAGAACTATTTTTTTTCAGGATAATTTTATTTTGTATATGAAGTTACAGTTACATCTGATAAGAGTGAATGAAGATGAAGATAAAGATAAAGATGGCGTCCTTTTAGTAGAACAACTTTTAGAGATACTTAGTAAGGAGCTAGATCAAGGTAGTATTCCCAGCACTTCTGCATCAAGGTGAGCTTTCTGTTATTTCTGTTCCTTTACCCTCTTTATGCTTAGCCGTTTAAGCATCTTGAGGTAAATAAAATTTGATATTAGAGGAAGATGATCTTGTGGCTGTTGGATGTAATTGAAGTTTTGAGTTGAGCATATTTTATGTAGGTTTGCTAGGGGACATAGATGGCTTTGTGAAATTTCCTTGCTATATATGGTCTGCATGTATCTGAATGACAAAGTAATACTTCCACTTTAAACAAAATCTAATATTTTGACATCATTTGTTGATATCTCTATATTACTTTCGAGGAATGAATAAATATTATATTTTTTCACATCACCTCGGAAGTCCACCTTACTATTATTGCATGTCCATAAGAACAATTAGGGCATGTTCTCCCCAACTTATTTTCAGTTCAGTTCAGTTGCAATCAGTTCAGTTCAATCATTTAATTCTCTGATAATAAAACAATGATAATTATTATTATCATCATTATTATTACTACCATTACAATTATAAATATTAATATCATGATTACAATTATTATATTATTATTATTGTTATTATTACTCCTATTACTATTGCTTTGCTAATTATTATTTTGCTAATACTTTTTTTTCTATATGATTCGGCTAATTATATTGAAATGATAATTTAAGCCTAAAAAGTACACATTTCAATAATATTTGTCATTGTTCAAAGTACAAATTTTTTAATAGATGACAACACTAATACTATTAATAATAACAACAATAATACTTATCATTGTTGAAATGAAAAAAAAAATACACGTTTTGATAGTTGAATTACTAGGCAAAATAATAATACTATCAACATTAACTAGTTTTCATAATCGGTTAATTCTTCGTCTTTTTCTTGTCCAAAAATTTGCTCCATTAACTCGGAATTATTCTGCATTGACTTCCATATATCTTCAGTTATTTTAGCCCGTGTCTTATTCGGATCAATTAAATAATATTATGAATTTATTATTAATTAAATCATTATTATGAATTTATTATTAATTAAATAATTTTATAATAGATTATTATCACTACTATTAGTTATAATTCAATTCATATCATTTCAGTTCAGTTGCAATCACTTCAGTTCAGTTGTTTTATGCCGAAGAGAACAGACCCTTAGTGTAGAAAAAGATGTTTCTGTACTTGGAATGAAAAATATCTGATCACATGTCAGTCTAGCTCTAGCCACATACATGAATCTTGATTTAGCTATAAACTAATTTGAGCGTTTATGTTTGTCACATCCGCTAGTGGATATTGTCGATGAACTGCATTGTTTGCTGAAATAGATTGTTACCTTGTGACATCATTCTCTCAGGTCTGACACATCAAAAGATGAAAAGTTCGGGATTTTGGCAAGTTCTCATCGTAGTCTATTGGAGCTAACGACACTTGTTTTCTATCGAGTATGTTTTCTGCAGCTCGCTCTTTACATAATACTATCTTTGTCAGTATTTAGTTACACTTCGCTTCTTCAAACTACAGTATGACTGTTACTGTGAACACTGAACATGACGTCATCCGCCATTTTCTTCTTTTGTTTGTTATCAATCTCTTTTCCTTTTTTCAGTCAACCTTTTTCCTTCTTCTTATCAACCTCTTACCTTGTTTCTTTTTCTAATCACCTTCTTTACTTCTTTTCTCGTGTTTTTTTAGTTTGACATTATTTTAATGTCCTGGGACTTATTTTTCCTTCTTCCATGAAATTGTAATTAGAGTATTGTTTATGTCTTGTAAGCTTTTATGCTTAATCCAAACTTTCCCTTTACATACTAAATACTAATAGTGGTAAGTTTTTGTGCTTTGTGTCCTATGTGTACTACATTTTCATCTAAATTGCTTTATATATAGGAGTATTCTTTATTCTTATACCATTAAGCTTAAGTGGAAAACTCAGGCTATATAATAATACAGGACGAACGATTTCTTATATAATAATCTATTTGTTTCTCAAAATTTTTTGTTACTTAACATTTTTATGTGGTTTGAAGATTATTTTTACAGAAAAATAATATAGTTAGTTCCCACCACGAAACAAGGTAATCTACTCTGTCCTGTAAAAAGTTGGACCTTGTACATAAATAAAATATTACTATTTCTCAGCGCAAAAATTAAAGTGTAGCTACTAGGCACTAGCTAGGCATGCTGATCTCAGAAGGAAGTAGTAGCTCTTTCCTTTCCCAAAGCATACACAGGCAATTAGTAAATAAACCAAAATAGAAGGTGAAGAAGCCCCATCGAACCCCATGTTTTGCTTATTCCATACAGATACAAGCAGGTACCTTACAGCTCAGAAAAAAATGATAGTTGCCTGTTTCATGACTCCAAACGCATAGCAGACATGTGTTGAAGGAATTATAAATTTTTGGCTGTAAAACTTTCAAAGTGTTCTTGATCCTAGGAACAGTCTTTCTAACAAAGGCCTTTCACCTTCTTCAGGGTCATGATTTTCCAAATAAAGGAGGCTAATGCATGTTGAGAAGTATGGGGAGAATTTGATAGATGAGAGTAGAAAGATTAATCACTGAAAAGGTTGGATGAGTCCTCCTGCCACACCTCTTGTATCTGGAAATTTTGACGAACAAACTTTTTCCAATGTTCTCAGTAAAACAGTCAACTTTCTGAATACTGGTTTCCTTGTAATTATTTGCATTCCGTTTATTGCATTCACTCTAACAACCTCAAGATCCATATGTCAAAGGCTTTTATTGAATTGAAAATCTCTTCTACCTCAGTCTGAAAAAAAATGAAATTTCTCTTTCTCAGCTTATCAATTAGCTTAGAGAAGTAGTTAGAAATTAGAAATTAGAAATTGAAATAAAAGTCTTTACTTTAGCCTACATCACTTTTATGTTCAGTCTCATACTTCTGTCTCTCCATATTGAGCTATTTTTCTGAAGTGTTGTTAAGTGAGTTTTAATTTTTCTCGATAAAAATCCTCTACCTAAACCATATGCTTTAAAAACATATTTTGACTTCCATGTTGCAAGTTTTTCTTGGAATTTCTCAAGAATATATAGATACAAACTGAAGTGCACTTGATAAGAGCACCAAGAGGAAGGCTCAAATTGGCTGAAGGATGAAACTCTGTCTCACACATTTGGGGGTTCTAGTTAAGGAGGAATGATAGAATCTTCCACTATGATTTGTCTACTGATATCTTCTAGCGGGATAGAGTTATAGCATCTTTTCAGACTCATGCTAGTGGGGCTCAATCTAGAACTCATTTATGTACACTGTGATTGGGTGCTGTTTGCTTTCCATTTTCACTTCAAAAATGGCTTGATTTCAAGGTCTTACCCAGCCACATTTTTTGCTCTTGGTAAAGCTCCTTTCTTTTTATTTTCTCTTTTGCTGTCTTGGCTTCTGACCTGTCTCTTCTCTCAGGCATGTATTGGTTTAAATAAAAGGCCAGTAGCTGAAAAACGACCGAGGAGGGAGAATGCTGTAGTCTACTTGAACGAACAGTTAACAAGAGGAAAATGGTTATGGTAAGCTTAAATGTTTATTTAACTTGTTACACAGATTGAGTGAGGGGGATATTTGCACATTTTATATTTTGTAGATTTGTGTTGTTGATTGTTGAGTTATAAGATGGTAGCTAAAAGCATTGCCTTAAAGAGGAAATGGTTGCTATCAGTCTAAACTGACACCCCTTTTTTGGTATATGGTGCTTCAAAGAAAATATTGTCTCAGCTAGATTGAGTTATTTGCTGGAATAGGTAGTAGCATCACACCATTACTTATTCCATCCTCAGATTTTTCTTTCTTGGTTTTGCTTTTCAAGTTCTGTTGTGGTGAAGTACGAGACCAAGTTTAGATGACTACTTTTTTGGACGCTTTTAGATAAACCATTTTTTTCTGTTTACATCCTCTCTTGTTTTTATTGCTTGTCCTTTCTCCTCTAACTTCTATACCTGTTTATCAAGCACACACTAATATTGAACTTGTGCGAGGTGGCACCTATAATCTTTTTTTTTTTTTTTTTTTTGAAAGAACCTATAATCTAATTTCATCCTTTAAAGTCAATATTCTGGCATGACGACATGGGTTCCATCGAATTCTCATCTAGTGTGTGGAAATTGTTGCATGCCTTTCCCTTTGGCAAGAGGCTAAAAAGGGGGATGTTTCTTTTTTATTATAGTAATAAAGAACAATTATTTATTATTATAATAAGAAAGAAAAATCGTAGCTTGACTAATTCTAATAATAAATACAGAAAACTTTAAACGTTTCAGCTCACTGGGTTAACCCAAATCTGGGAGCTGGAGAGGTTAGGGTCAACCACTTTTCAACTCGTCATGTGATTCAACTTGACGCATATTAAATCACCAAGCTCAATGATGACCTTATTTCAGCTAAACCTAACAGACTAAATTGAGAGGTTAGGCTGTGGCATAGGGTATTTATCCAGTGTCCTTGTGGGATAAGGTGGGTGGAACTTTAGTGAGTTGTTAAATTGTGGAGATTCAAATGAACTGGATGACAGCTTCTCTTGTCCTACTATGTTGTTTACTCTTTTTGCTCTAAATGTGTATATATGTACGTGTGTATATGCATTTTGTGTCAGAGAAAAGGAAGGTATGTGCTGCCTCCTATGTTTGGTTTATGAGAAGTAGTGTTTATGTATTCTGAGTTACAATGAATTATATAAATTTTATTTCATCTAAAGAAATGGAAATCTTCAACAGGCATGCTGTCTTTTGTCATCTTTGCTATAGCCACCAAACACGCTTATCTAAGGATCTGTTTGCATACTGGTTTGATGGCATATGCTCCAGTTTGGAGAGGTAAATATTTGTACATCCTCTTGCTCTTTGTGTATCCTTCTTCCTCATTATCTCTCTCTTCCTCTCGCTCTTCCTCTTTGTCTCTCTTAATGTGATAAGTTAGAAGGAACCTGTAGCACTGGAAAGGACAGGTCAGGTGTTGGGAATCCCCCTTCAAATATCATCAACAATGATAAAAAAGAATACCGACTGCGCATGCATGTCACTCTCCAGACGACTTTCCTTCCTGCCAACCTTAGTGCAACCATGCCTCTGATGTGGGACTTTCTGGCTATTGTCAGTCATTGGTATTGTTTCCATGGCGGGCAAACTCCCTGCTGTACTAATTAACCACTGACTATATACCAGGTGCCTTGTCCTGACTCCTCTGTTCTCTTGTGTAGCCACTTACAAATCCTAAATTAAAGCCTCAACTTTAATGATTTTAAGTGCATCAATATCAAAATACTTGGGCTATTGCTGTCAGTGCTTCAGTGGGGGTATTCATACGTGGGCTGTTGCTGCTGTTGTCAGTCTTGTCATGGCTTCTTAATTGTTCTTTTGCTAAGATATTGCAAGGATGTTGATTATTTGTTCTTCTGCTCATTGTAACTCTGCTATTCTGTAGAATCTTGTCTGATGCTGTTGTGGAGCATGCTTATGACGGTTTGCTTTGGACATTGCGGTATGCTGCACATAGAAATATTGTCTTATTGTTTCGAACTGTTTTCAAGTGTAAACCTTGGATCTTTCTTGGAACTTCTGCTTAGCCTTATTTCACGATGTACATTTGTGTTCTTCCTCATTTTTTAATATGTAAAATCCTTACTTCTCTAATACTTCTTCCCATGTCTGAAGGAGCCTACATCAACTCTTTTTGCTACTTTTACCCTTGGTGTCTACAGAGAAGGGCGTGCTGAAGTCATCCTCAATCTCAACCAAGGTATATAATGAAAATTGAAAAATACAACAAACCCTCATGTACATTCGCTAATTTTTATAGCTGCTTCCTCTCTCTCTCTCTCCCTCTGATCGAGATTGGAGATTTTCCAAAAAAAAAAAAAAAATCATATAATCCTCATTGAAATTCTGATCAATCAACTGAGAGAAGCATAACAATTAAATCCAATTTAAAAGCTAAACTGATTTAGAAAATAAGTAACTTCCTACAACATAACCAAGTAATATTAGGAAATTGAATAATAAGGAAAATATCAACGAACTTACTATGGTTATCATAACTGCTAAAGGAAGATTAAAATGAAGAAATTTGTCCGCGACCCCATGAAACATTACTAAAAGATTTCATACTCGGACTTTTAATGTAGGGCGGGACATAGACAACAGAAACTCGAGATTTAATTTCTTTTGTGAGACAATGATTTTGGAATAAAAGTAGTGGCTGGCGTTTTATACCTCTTGCCTCATTCTGTCTCTATCCATTGTTGGTAATTGGCGAATGGTTTCATTCAATTTGGCAGATTACTCGTGGTTGGCAAACAGTTTGGAGCTGCCTTGTCCATGGATTCCCTAAATTTAGCTATATCTCCTCCGTTGTAAGTTCTATTTTGAAAGCTCACATACTATTTTGCTAGTTAACTTGAAGTTCATAGGTAAATGTGTTGTGAAAGAAATTAGTAAAGAACAAGAGATGGCGAGTATAAGTTAATATGGAGGAAGATGTTTTAGTAGTGCATTTCTGTTATGGGATGTGAGTAGTTACTAAAAGAGTAGTTACTAATTATTAAATGCATGCTGATGAACCAAATTTCACTTCTTCCCTCCCCCCCTATAAATTTCTATTATGTAAGTTGTTTTTTCTTATGTCAACTACAAAGATAAGTCAAGTTATTGAAATTTTTTGTGGCAAGTTTCTGACCAACTTTTTATTACAAGTTAACCTCCTTTTGTTTTCTTTCGAGAAGTCTATCAGGAAGTGTCTTTTGTCTCTTAAGAATTATGGATGATAAACCTTTGTCAATCTGTTAGTTGTAGTTCTTTATTTTTGTATAAAAAATTGCTCCTCTAGCTATCACTTATATCTGGACTGACTTTGACAATGTGCAGGCAGATGCTGCTTTTGGACTGCTTGGGGATATGGTCTCCCATGTGTGTTTGCATCGCCTATTTTTTTATTTGAATATCTTCTTTCAACTTTGATAACTCTTGAGACTTAAGCATGGTGTTATTGGTTGTTAATGCTTGATAGAGATCTATAAACCTCAACTGTTGCAGTAAGCAGCTAATGTTCTCTTTTTCTAGGACATACTGAATATGACAGAAGTACCTCAGGATATTTGGGACCTTCAATGTTTCAGATGTATCTCATCTCCGTGAGTGTTTTGTATTACGATCCTCAACTTTTTGATTTAATCCCTTAGTTTTAATTTTTTTGCCATCAATGTGATCTTCGCCAGTATCGCTATGTTTTCAACTGCTCGTTGTCCTCTTTAAACATAGTAGTTCTTTCTCACTATCTTCACCAGCTCTTTTCCTTAATTTCAAAAAGAGAAATCAATGAAGGCTCATAAATCTTTTTATATTGGTAGGAAAAAATAAGGGACAGTTGATGAGAGAAGAATATGTAATTAGGAGATTTAGGATTTCTCATAAGAATCAAGATAGCATTAACAGAAGAGAGGGTTCTTGTCCTTTGTAGATAGTGACTTAGTGAGTGATATAGAAAACCTTGTTCATAACGACTGACTTTGAAAGTGCTTGTCCTTAAATAGTACTGAGCGATGTAGACCATGGCAGAAGAAGCGCAACTGTGCAGACGCTGTCTTATACTTATCTTGTTTTAATAAATTTATTGCAGGTCTGCTCTGTACTTCATTTCCTGTTATTTCTCCAGAAAAGGCTCTCAAGTAAGTTAAATGTCCAACCTGGTTTGATGGTATTGATCCTTTTCACGCATCTCTGTGTGCATATATTCCTATTTATTTATTTATCATCATTTGCTGTATTGCATTTTTTGTACTTTCTCCATATTGTGTTTCTTTCTTTCTTTATTTTTTGGGACCGGGGTGGTGGTATAAGTAGATGATTGTCTCTTCTTGATGGTTTACTAATAGTAGAATGGTTAACTGGGGTTGACATTCTATAGCAGGCCTAGAGATCTCTCCTGTGTTGAGCAATGATTACGACCTTACTATTGTTGTTATTTTGCCTGTTTTTATTTCATTTCCTGGAGACGCGCTATTCTAGGTAGGTCTGTGTAGAAGAAGGTGATGTGCTCCACAGGTTTTTAACCATTAAAATATATTTCATGCCTTGCTATTACTACCTGTTTGCTTTTGAGATATGTCATTGGTCAGTTGATCTACTTGAAAGATATATACTTAAATTGCTCTGTTGGTAACTAGGCGACTTGTTGAGCATGTTTTAATGCATTTATCGTGTTCTGCAGGGTGACCTACGTGACAACTTATATCTCAGACAAAATATTCTGAGAGGAGTTATGAGTATTATCAACACAAGGGTTAGTCACATCCTCTCATTCTAATCAGTATGGATCGAAGTCTGAACCATTGTTATAGCAATCTATGCTCAATAGTTTCTTGAGGACTAAGTTTTGGTGTTTACGCTTAGTCGTTAAAACTCTTTGATATTTCTTTTAAGGAGAAAATTTATATTGAGCTACAGGAGACTCTCATGTTGGATGAGCAAGTGGTTATATTGTTGCCAGCAGCCATTTATGCGATCTGTGTGGGAGTTTCTTTCATTAAGGACCGTTTTGGAGGTTCTAGATATAATTGCAATGTAGACGCTTCTGGAAATGCAGCTGACTGGCTTAGCGTAACTTATGTAAGTGATTATATCTGTTATTAATGTCCTAGACTTTTTGGTTCAAGTAAAGGTGACATGCATTTTTGTTCTTGTTATTTTATTTTGGAGAAGCTGAGAAGTAAATTGGCCTCTTGGCTGGGTATGCTAAATGGTTGGAGCTTTGAACATTCAAGTACATGTGTGTTTGCTTCCTTAAGGATTTCTGTGCCATCAAACTATGTTTAGGGAAGTTAATTCCCATGGAAATTATAATCTTACCCCAAATTTATAACTATTTTGAACTGTTTGATGTTAGTGTTTGATTGATTACTTTGGTGCTGGACTTTCCTGTAGGGGGATCAACAAATTCACAAGGAATCTGATGAAGATTTTGATTGTTTTGTCAATGTCCTTGCCGAAATAAATATTGATTACCAAGACAAGGTACCTGATTATCTTTCTGGCTACGGTCAGAGTTTTCTGTGCGTGTGAATAATAACTACTGTGTGCTATGCATTGATGACTAGGAGCTTTCCATTACGATGGATATTGAGAATATTAAGATCTATAAAACACATTGGTGGAAAACATAAAATTAAGGTCCTGCATTGCAAGACTAGCTTGGAAAATGAGGAACTCCCTAGAACATAATGTATGGTAATATTAGGAAACATAATGACAACTGTAACTGCTAAAGGAAGTAAAGGTGTAAAACGAACCCTGGAGACCACAATCCTTTACCAAAAGACTTTGGGCTTGGAGCTCTATAGTAGGACAAGATAAACTCTACCTCTAACTGCAAGACTCTTTCTTAAAATTGTGTTTCTTTTCTGCGATTTTCCAAGTACTGTTGCCGAGAAGTATTGTGATCTGGGTTGGTATAGCAAGGGTTTTTGAAATCCTACTGATAAAAATTTTATAAATGACCCAGCAAGGCTATATCCCCATATCATTAATTGATGAACTAGACATACAAGGTGATTCTGGTAGTACTGACTACTGAGGGCCAATTGTGTACTTTGAGTATTAAAAATGTGAAAAATTTCAGGTTAGGGTTTCTGTTTCAATTGGGCTTTGAGTCGATGCAACATCTAGCAATTGGACAAGGGCCTTTAATTTGTACTTAGGTTGAATGGGGGAGGTAAAATTAATCAAAAGGATGGTTAGGGGGTCTGATCTGCAAGTTTCAGTTTTGGGTATGAAACCTGTGAACTTGATTTCTACTAGTGTTTGGTTGTGTGGGGTGTGAGATGCATCAGTAGTTTAGATCACAAAACTTGTTAGGATTCAGCATGATGGCAGTATTTCACAGTGGCAGACGTTTGGGTATCTCCGAGTTATAAGAGATTGGAGAATGTCCATAAAATCCAACTATTAAAAACAAATGTGGAAAATATAACAGGGTCCCACTTGTAAACTATAATCAGTCACTTGGAATTTGGAAAAGTAGCTACTTCTTGAAAATTAAAATACTAGGAAGCTAAATAACAATAAAAAATATTGATGCCTACTCTTAATCTCTTATTACTTCTATTATGGTTGCTTAAAAAGGAATACCTTCCTGTTAAAAAACAAAGACTAATATTGGAGAAGTATGTCCTCATTCATGTACTCTGGCAAGATTTAGTCCATGAATTGTTGCTCCTTGCCTTTTTGTGATGTTTCAAATTCCATTTGCAGCAGGACTCTGAAGTCTAATAGGAAATTCTTTCCTTAATTGGTTGAGAATGTTTTTCTAGAAGTATCATATGGTAATCTTGAAATTTTACTTACAAGGGTTTCTTGATAAGACATACAACTACGCAAGGCTATATACTATAAAATTACATAACAAACTAGACTGAGTAAAAGGACATGCTGAATGTGCTGGAAGTAGTGCATGCTGACTTTCTTTGCTAGTACGGTTGCTCAACATAATCAGATTTGCTAATTGTACGTAAGCCTCTAAAGAGTACTATCTCTCGATCTATGACTCGATATTAGCAATATTTAATCAGCCAATTGATCAGATTGCAAGATTAACAATAA
This sequence comes from Beta vulgaris subsp. vulgaris, assembly GCF_026745355.1. Taxonomy (NCBI): domain Eukaryota; kingdom Viridiplantae; phylum Streptophyta; class Magnoliopsida; order Caryophyllales; family Amaranthaceae; genus Beta; species Beta vulgaris. The sequence goes on along the minus strand of NC_079206.1, from coordinate 61,857,378 downwards.
AAACACTAATCAATTAGAGAAATCAATAATTAATCAAACCATGAATAAATATCAATAATCATATCATATAAACATGGATTCCCAAACCCTAGAAATAAAAACTACTCTATCATGAAATAAGTAATGAAATCTAAATCTACAAAGAAAAGCATAATCAATGAAAGAAAAGAGATGAAAAGAGATCTGTGATCTGTATCTGAAGGTTATTGTTCTTTTATACTCTTTGCTCCAACTATAGGCATTACTATCATGCAACTCCCGAGGCGTTCGTCTCCCGCGGCAGCTGAGAGATCCATTGTTGAATGAAATGGAGAACTGCATTCTTCATGTTCTGGTGTCTTTGAAGACAGAGAAGAGCCTGTCTGACATCTTTCTTCGGTGTTCACTCTTGTCTAATTTCCTTTATGGTTCCTTTTTGACAAGGTTAGTCTCTTTCCTGTGTGCTTTTTGTTGTGCTGTGTCTATATTGGATCTGTTTGGACTTTGGAGAACTTGGCATCTGGAAAACACTGCAGGTAAGTGAAGTACATACAGTCAATGTGTGGACGAACTGTTGTCTTGCTCGATCTAGATTCATATATCTTTGGCTGTTACTGTAATCTGTATTTTAGGTGAAGTCACTGCAAATGTCCTGTTTTTGTCGACTGCGATAATTGTTTCCACTATCTTTGTGATGAATTAGTTGCACAGACCTCAAATCTTGGGTCCCTTGTTTGTTTTGAAAGTGGGGAGTAGAAATTTACATGGGAAGTTAAGCTAACCTAGGCGGGAGTAGGGAAGTTCATTCCTCCATTTTCTGGGAAGTAGAACTTTCCATGAAGTGTAACTTCGTATGTTATTGTCAACCACACTTCAATGTTTACTTCCCATGAATATCCACTTCCCCTTTTTTCCTTGTCAACCTAACGAACACTTGGCAATCAAACACTTGGCAGAGTACCGAAAACCTTATTCTGTTGGCAGTGTTATTAACAAAGCTGAAAAAAATGATTCGGTGATAGTAGAAGGGCTGAAGTCCAACAGTCCATTTGTCTGTGTGCCGGACTGCTTTTTGAGTTTGTCCTGATTTAAAATAGACTGTTGATTGTAGCCCTACTTGCTATGTATAAGAAGCTAGAGGTAGAGATACTAAGCAATAACTAATCATCAATAACTCCAAACAATGTGAGTACAACGAATAACCACCCACGAAATGCTATAGTTTTACATATGATTTCTTTGTCAAATTCACCATGTTCTAACAGCTGGTGCAGTAATTTCATACTTTCGTCTGCAACCACCGCTAGTTTTACTTAGGAGAGGGAAGTGCTGCTTTAGGCTCTGTTCTCCTCAGCTCTTATCTGCTAAAGATTTTTTTTTTCTTCACTCAAGTGAACTTGACATATTTTCTGTGAATTTTTTTTTTGATGAACTTTCTATCTTTAATTTGTTTGCTGAAATGTTCCTGGATTTCATATCTATTTCACTTTTTTTTTTTTGCTGAACTTCTTGGCTGGCAAGGTAGCATTTTCACCCACCCTATAAGGGAGTAAAGGGGTCACTTAGTTTTTTTAGCTTTACCAAATTTATGCTCTGTGGACATCCTTTCAATGGCCTGTATTGTGTTGAAGGCACTGCTATCTGGATCGTATATTGGAGTGACCAATGGAAACTGGGTGCATTAGGCGGTTACGCGTCCAATATATATGGGTCAAATGCAACTGAGTGGATTTGTAGTTGCAGTTGAGAAAAGTTTCATTCGTGGAAATTGGCATGTAAACTTAGCTTTTGTGACAAAAACTCATAGGTATCAACAAAAGAAAGAGCATATTTTTTAGATCTACTTTTTGGGAGTTTGGAGTTTGTTTTCTTAAGAAAGATACAAATCATGCTAATGGAGAAAGAGGAGACGGAAAGAAGAACGAGTGGTTAAGGAAGATAATGTCAGATCTGATCTCAAATGAGAAGCGCTGAAAGTCAAAGTTACCGATATGTCATCATTGACACAAGAAAGACGGATGATTGGTTTGATAATCAGACTCTTCTTTTTTAACCCTCTGCGTTTCATTTTACTCGTCTCTCATTTTGTTACTATTCTTTCACTTTGTGAGGGAACGTACAGCAAAGAGGGGGGGGGGGGTACACCATAGGGAGGGCGCGTAGGACATCCCAACTTATATATAACGAATGGTGTACTGTGTAGCATGGGTTGTAGGGAGGTTTGTGCGATTCAATTGATTACATAAAGGCCTCATCCTTTATGGAAAATGTAGAAAATATTCAAATCCTAATTTAAGGTATTTTTTAATATGATACTGATTTCAGCAGCTGAAGAAGCTCTGGCGGACAATTTAAGGGCATGAGACTTTGTCTTTGGGAGTATCTTGATTGGGAGCAATGATCGGAGAAGAACATTGGTTCTTTTTGTGATAGGAATTTGCTTCTTATGTTTTGTAGGATAGTTTTGTTTTCCTCGTCTAATTGTTTGAAATCGCGCTTCTATGGCCTTTCAGTTGTGTGGTGTTCGAAGAACGCTGTATCTTTTTTCCATTAATATTTAGCTAGAGGACTCTTTGCCCATTTCAAATGGAGCCAAAAGATTCTCTCTTCTTTAAGTTTAGACAATGATAGACAAATTAAAATGGCTTATCAAACTGTCTATGTTTGTAGTTACCTATTTGACAGTGAGTTTAACTTGCGAACATTGTTTGTATATAAGAAGGAAAGAGTAGTAAATAAAAATTTTCCATGTATAGAAATTACCTATTCTGTATTTCTTCTGCTATTGTAATGCTGCAGACCTTACTGATTTGTTATTCTGGTTTCTTCCCGACTCTTCCATGCTGTTCATTTTCAGCTAAAATTATTGTTGATTCTAGTCTTAGCTGTCGTTGGCTATTTTTTCCTTATGCTTCCTTTGTATCTGAAATGTATTTTCTCTATGGGTAATTCTTATGGTACTTTTCTGCAGGCTAAAAGACGAGACATCACCTTTCCATGCGAAGCTTGGCAACTGTTTGTCAGATCTAGTTGAATCTGCTGTTTCAATAGTTCAAGGATTAGTAATGGAATTCAAATGTAATGGTTTTTGGAGCACAAACCTCATATTTGAAGGAACTCACTCGGTTGTTGCCTGCTTCGAGAGCTTTGTCACCTGCTTAATTTTCACCAATGGTGGAAAAGAAGATATAGTTGATCCTGTAGTGCACAGTTCAATTGTTCTGTGTATCGAGAGGCTTTTGAAGGCCTTTTCTAGTCTATACGTAGAATTTTCTAATTGTGATAGAAACCTACAAAGTGAGACCGCCTCCTCTCAGGCTTCTGTTTCTAGCTCCCCAGCTGATAAGCCATTGGGTGGAAGCAAAAGCAGGTTAATAGACATGGAGTTGGATGTGGCTGATGAATCTATTGATGCTATTGGTGGGGCAACTGGGGCTGGGACTTTTGTTGCTGGCTCAAGGTTTAAAGTGGACATGTTATCACTTATTGCGTGTGGCTTCTCAGTTTTGCCTGTGGCTACATGGGATATACTTTTTGACTTTCTAAGTACTGAAAGCGATTTCAAGGTATCTTATATTATGCATAGTATACATGCATATGCTGAGAAAACTTCCTCGCATCACTTTGAAGTTTATGCCATATTTATTCTCCTGTCATTCTTTATGTTTTGATGCAGATATGTGAAAAGATTCTGTACAGCCTTTGCAAAAATCCTCACTGGTCTTCTTTTGTGAAGCTGACTAATCTGGTACTCTGTTATCAATACATTAAATCTAATAATGCACTGTAAAAATGGAGAATGTACATGCCTATATTTCTTTCTTTGCATTTTAAAATAATCACACTATGAGATGGTATTTAATTTCTAAAAACTCCTAGTGAATTTGAGCATTGAAAACTCAAGAACAGAATTGTCTACAAAAGTATATGGTCAACTTTTAATATTGCAAGAGAAAATACCAACCTGTATCTTGAGTAAAAGTGCTTACTAACTGTTGTGTCTGAATTTATATGGGACAGATTGCTTTGGTAGATGAAATAATTGAGCTGAAAGTGAGTCTGAGGCTTCACTGCTTTGATGTCCTTACTACGATTTGTTGCTTGTTAGCAACCTTGTTATCCTTGCATTCTGAGAAAGATGAAACTAGATTTCTGTCTGCGGAGGAAAGAAATGATGAGAAGGTACTCACAGTTCTTGATTCTTTGCCAGTACACACAATTGGATATCCATTATTGTGAAGAATTCGTGCTGGCTTGACGACATGATTGTTTTTGTTGCAAATCCTTCATTTTGTTACATTGACTTTATCAGTTGATTGCATAATGCTTTTTGCCTGTGGTCTCCCTTTTCTATGTAGAAACTAACCCTATCTGCTCCTCTGGCAACCTTTTAATACTTAAAAGAGCTCTCGTCTTCCAGGGTTGTATGCATAATTATCTAAATGCAAATTGCTCTCTAGTTTCTGTTTCAAAATTCAAAAGGACTGAGTTTCATGGGGGTTGATACAACGATATAACTCAACTTTGCAGTTGAAAATCAGTACTGCCGTTCTGCTGTAGTGGAGGTGCTGGATGAGCTAGTCTAATGTTTTTCTAGCTATCAAATGTCTTTGCAGCTCCCTTTACTGAGTAATTGGCTTGGTGCAATTGGTAATGGGGTTTTCTTCTTCCTCAATTAGATGTGTCTTTTTAAGGTTAGGGGTAAGGTTATGATTATTTGAATCTTTCTGAATGTTTTTCTAGCACTTAGATTATTAAGCTGATAGCCACCTATTGTTGGACGAGAACATCTTCAACAGAAATTGATTTTCCAAGGGAAAACACAATTGTAGATATTTTTTTTGGTTGGTCCTTTAATTGAAATGAAAGGGAGAGGAGCAAAAGACGAACTGAATAATAGTGCGGAAAATGTGACATTTTTTTCCTCTGGGAAGGAAAATTGTTTGTCACCCTTAGGCACCATCAAGAAAACTGTTTTTTTTACCCTTTAACAACGGAAGTAGGGACAGAAAAACACATTTTCAGGAAAATGTTTTCCGCCCAACCAACTAATCTTTAAATGGAAATTATTTCCATTTATGTTGATGATTTTGAGTGAAATTTTGTATTATCTCCTCTACTTCTCTTCTTGATACTTCCCTTTGCTCCCCTCATTTTTCCTTCATCCATTGCGTTTTTACATTTCATGCTGAAATCTAGGGTCATTGTTGCTCATGAGAACATTATACATTAAGTCGCTAAGTGGTGTAATCTATGTGGTCGGCATGCAACTTTTGTCCACGGTAGGTTGGGTGTGTATCTGTGGTATTGGGACTTCTTGGAGTGATTGATTTCATTTTATTTTGGAGCTTGACTTGGCCAGTTCACATTCGTATTGATCCAAGACTCGCGTTGACGATTCCTTATTTCTCCAATCCTGAAGTTTGTGATGCTACAAATCTAATATCAAAGAATTATGTCCATAGTATTGTTTTACTAGAGATTAACTCTTCAGAATTCTACCAAAAAAATGGTCGCACTTTTGGCTGAAGTGGTTTTTTTATAGGCCCATCAGAAGAGCCAAAGACTACTTATCTTAGTGGGTATTTATGCTGTATTATTAGGTTACATTGTTCAATGCGGATGGGTAGTGGTTCATTAGAGGTGGTTGTGTGAGGGAGAAGGAAAGTGAAAGTGGAGGTGAGGAGAAGAGTGAAACGGTGGAGACGAGGATGTGAGAGAATAGAGTTGTGATTGTGTTATGGGGCGGTTATTCGGGCACCCAATATACCTTTTTCAGATACTATGTGGAACCATCCATTCCCAAAACTATGGGCTTTATTTCGAATGTGGTTCGTAAAGGTCTCAAACATTAAATTAGTAGGTACTCCCTCGATTTCTTAAGGGATTGCCGATTTTCATTGTAAGAGATTTTGGGCAATATTTGATTGAGAAAGAATAACTTGAGTTAGTGCACCAATTCAACAAAAGATGGGAAATCTAGATGGGAAAAACTAAAGTGGAAAAATGGGAGTCCTTTGAAGGATGGAGGGCGTATGATTGAGCAGTGTGATGCTCCCGATATATGATATGTATCTGAAGGAGAAATTCGACCTTTTAGACCAACTTTTATTCATTGTTTATTGCCTCTTGGATGAGCTCTCTGTGCTGCGGGAAGTAGGAGGCATTAGCTTTTTGAGAAAATTAGCAAACTGCTGAATTGTTTTACAACCATTGGCATCTCTTTAACTATATTATCTAAATTATTTAACACGAAGCAATTCTTTCTTGATTGCCTTTTCAGTTTTTTTGATGTTTTCTAGACAATGTTGCTCCTGTATTCTTAAAAGATTGGCATTGTACTCCCTACAACATTTGGTAGAGATGATTGGAGTCTGGAGATGGTTGTCTGATTTTAATCTATGAGTTGGAGCTTCTGTTTCTGTTTTGATCATCTTCAATGTATTACGAACATACTTTGTTGAATTGGTTGAGAACATTCTTTTACTTTAATTGCAGAACTTAATGCCCATTGGAGACATGTTAAACAAAGTTGCCGAGTCTAACTTACTTGATTGGCGCGGACGTCGGAAGTTGGTAGATTGCATTTGTGATTTTATTTGTCTAAATCCTCTGATTGGCCAGGTAATTATCATTTAATGACATGCGTTCTTTTAGTTAACTTCCAAGAAGAATGTTAATGATGTATATTCTGCAGAAATGGGTGCCAATTTTGTGTGCTCATCCTTGTTCATTCTCAGCTAGATTAGTTCCCCCTTCATGCATGTGACATGGGGGTTAAATAATTATGTTATACGTGGTTTTAGAAAAAATACTCCTTTTTTTTGTCAAAATAAATATTTTGATTTTTGAGGTCTACAAATAACACCTTTGACCATTAATATCTTTAATTAGATACTTAAAGTGCATGTAAACAATACTTCCTCCATTTCATAATAGTTGCACTACTTTGACTTCAACACTATTTACATCGCCCACTTGAACCATATTTCCTTAACAATTTTATAAATACAAAAGTTACCATGTAATATGTTATTGGTTTGTTCTCATTGTAAGTTTCAAAATATTAATTTTAATACTTCCTCTGTTCTTATAAGTTACACTTGTGTTTTTCATGGTCTACAATGCATATTTTCCACCATCTAGATTACACATTTGTAAAAATCATAAAAAGTTGATATCATGAGAACACATATTGAGATAAATTTAGGAAGATCCCACATGATGATGTTTTTTGAAAAATATTTTATTCAAAAATATGGTTAAAGTTTAAAATATGTGACCACATAAATAGTAACTGGAACCAACTTAAATGAACGGTAATAGTAATTTTTTACGAATAGATAATTAAAAATATCAATGGTCAAACTTGTGCATTATCAAGTGTGACAGTCAAAGTGATACAACAATTTTGAAAAGAAGGAAGTATATAACGTACTTCTAAGACAAATAGAACAAGATTCCATCTTGTGATTATTTTCAATATGCCGGAGGGAGTACACCACTTTCAGTAATTCTAAACAAAGGATTGAAAAGATAATTTTAAAATTAATATTAGAACACTTTTCAGAATATATATAATGTATATATATATATATATATATATATATATATATATATATATATATATATATATATATATATATATATATATATATGTATGTATGTATGTATACATACATGATAACACTGAAATCGTAAGTTATTTAAGTGGAAATATAATCCATTTTTAAGATATTACATGATAATCCTTTTTCTTGAAAATATTGTTCTTTTGGAAGATTGCCCTGCAAGAAAATAAGGGTTATAATTTAGCCAAAATGGATTACATATTGGTTAAAAAGAATTATAACAAAGTGCTCTCATGTTCTCATATAAGGATTGTTCTCATGGAAACTCGACCCTATTTATATATGTGTGTGTGTTTATGCGTAAATTGCAAGTATTTTAATATGGTGTGGTTAAAGTTTATGTAATTACCTTGGCATTTCGAAAAGGAAGCCAAATGGTGATAACAGGGTAACACACAGGCTATGTTCAGTTCACCTTATTTTTGCTTATTTCAGATCTAATCAGATCAGATCAGATCAGAAAAAATAAGTTCAGATCAGTTCAGATCATGCTTATATTTAAAAATCATTATATCTTTCATTACATATTAGTAAAAATTATAATAATTGAATATTAATAAAGTACTCATTGAGACGAATCAAACAAGACCCCACATGACTATATTTTTTCTTATATATTGAGAAAAATCTAAAAGATAAGATCTTGTAATCAGAAAAAATAAGTTCAGATCAGATCAGAAAAAATAAGTTCAGATCACATCAGATAAGTTCAGATCAGAAAATTTCAGGTGAACTAAACATAGCCACACTCAAACACACATACACTCCTCATGTGAGTCTTTTCTTTTTTTGGCCGACTCTAAACTGTCATTAGTCCTTACTGTTTCTTGTACCTTCATATTGGCAGACAATGATCCAAAGGCTGTTAATATTGTTAAAGGATCCTGATTATCGAGTTAGGTTCATCCTGGCTAGACGAATCGGTATACTTTTCCTCACATGGGATGGTCATGATGTGCTTTTTCATGATATCTGGTGGGTTGATTTTCTCCATATGATTTGACTATTATTATTTTTCGTATGTGGCTTCTTGTGATCACAATCTGCATGATCACCTCAAGCTTGATCTACTAGTGTAGCCAATATGTTAGGGTATGGGAATATATCGCAACAGTATAGAGGAAAAGTCTATGTTGAATGAAGCAACTATATTAATACACTAGTATTTAGGCAGAACTGTGTGATGGATATTATGCGATACCCTCTTTTACCATGTCAGCTACATATGAGCGTTAAAAAAGCTTTGCTGAGTGCATTAGCTCTTTATCCCACTTAATTTCAATTTTTGGTATTTTTGCTGTACAATTTCCCTTTTATTTAATCTGTTGTACTGGATCTTTATACTGATGATTTAACCCATGTCCACTGCTTTCATTATGAAGACTTGGGATTGTTTGCTTTCTTTTGTTTTTTCTTCGACTTCTATTTTATATTTTATTTTCAAGTATAAAAAGGAAAGACTAGTGGATAAATCCCATATTGTTTTGTTCCCCTTTTTGCTACATGTTTAAATTTATTCTCAGTTCTTACTGCCTTCTCTCATAATGATATCAATAATATTGTTCTATGTTAGCCATTTGTTGGGTTTGTTCGTTCATCCTTTTTTTTGGTTTTCATTATAGCTCCAACTTTGGGCCGAAATTGATAATGTGCTCAAAAGAAAAAGTTGTTACTATAAAGGAGGTTCAGCTTGCTGCTTATTGCTCTCATCCAATTATGGAAACAATTGTCATTACTCTCATGCATATTGCCTTCCATAGCGAGAAGTTGGAATCAGAGGTATTTTACAATGCTATAGTAATGAATTATAATTCTTTTGTATTTTTTCTTTTTCTATTTTTTGAAATGAGTATCCATGGTAAATGCAGGCGGTTTTTATGATATGTGCCATTTCTGCAAGTGGTGGTTGTCAAAGGTATTTCCTGTTATCTTCTTCCACTTCATATCTAGGTGTTAGTGATCAGTTTCTTTTATGACTTTAGTCTTTGGTCAGGGAATTGGTAAAAACAGTGTTAGACAATCTTGCGAGCCGGCTGCATTATTCAGGTCGGTCAAAGGTAATATGCTCTCCCTTGTGCAAGTGCCTATTTTTTTTTTTTTTTTTACTATTTATGGTTATTTCTGTGTGGTTTGTATGAATGCATGTCCCATGTTCTGGTAATTTCACTTAAATTTTCTCCAAATTTATGGTTTGCTATCATATGCTCGGTAAAATTTCTAAAAATCGTATGAAATTGAGTTATTTATCGATCTTCTTTTGATTGTATTTTATAAATTTGTTTTCCTCTTTCCTGCAGTACCTGGAAGAACTTATGGGTCCAATCCTATTTAGTTGGGTTGCCTGTGGCGTGAGCTTATTTGCATTTGTCCAGGTAAACATTGAACTTATATTTTATTTGAGCAATCTTGCAGGCGATGTTCTTATTTCATATGTAGTCCTTGTTTGTTGGGAACATCTGTAGCAACTAGCATCTGCTTCCACTCCTTTACATGTAGACTCCAAAACGAATCATTAATGCTAATGAATTAAAACTTGGCACAAGGCGTTGTAAAGTTTGGACTTTGGCTCAATATGCAGTCTAATGTCACTTGTCTTGATGAGTTCAGTGCAATTCTACATGGTATGAGGTATCCTGAAGGGAATCAGAATTTAGTAGTCTGATTAGGACTTTGGCAACTGTCGTGCAGTTTTAGAAGTAGCATCTCAGGTTCGTATGTTAAGTGTCACAGTTGTCGCTGCCTGCAGTGACACATTGGAATATTAGTAGTATTATTAAAATTTAGATGCTGTGTTTTTGGGGGCAAAACCTCTTCTCAGTGAGGGAAAAAAGTTTCTCCGGTCTGAGGATATATTTTGGTTGGAAATTTGAAAGGTAGTATTGCTATTGGGGTGAGACTTATCTTCCTTTATGCTCAAAGTATAGTGGGACAAAGCTTATAAGTAATGCCATGGATTTGTAGAAGTGAGCTATAGAACATAGATTGAGTAAGTGTTTCAGACTTTGCTGAACGAATTTGAATTTATATCTTGAGTGACGTGCTTCATTAAGGCAATGACAGAATTACCTTGTAAATTTATTGACCTGTGAAGGATATGTTTTAGGACATGTGAAGGAGTGGCAAATGATTTTTCTATCAAGATTGGACTGTAGCAGGATATGTATCAAGTCATTTCGTTTTAGCAACTGCTAGATTTGAATTAACATGGTCTTTGGATAAGATACCATGGTTTATGTTGTTTTCCGATGATATTGTGTTAATGGATGAGACTAGAGCCTGTGTGAACGTTAAGTACAAGAAACAAGTTAGAATTCTGAGGAATTTTTTAAGCTCTTTGGGTTGACTCCCGAGGGGAATGGAGATGTTGACCAAGATGTGACTCACTGAGTTATGTTTGAGTGGCTCAAATGGAGAGCAACAACTGTGATATACAGTACCTGTGAAGTTATCTGTCGACCAACGTTATTATTTAGTTCTGATGTTGGGCATTTAGGAAGGATCATAATAAAAAGGTGATGCAGCAGTGTAGCACAGATCCGTATGTTGAGATGTATGTATAGGAAGTTAGGAACTTGCTATGGGATGGAAATATTTGGAGGAAAATTAGAGTTGCAGCTATTGAGGATAAGATAAGGAGAACCAGCATCGCGTGGAAATGTTTGTATGGGCAGCGACTTTAAGGAAACTCAATTTTACTGAGAAACTCAAGTGTGGAAACAATTAAGTCAAGCTTCCTCTTGTGTGCATCTTGTGCTTTTCTGATAGAGAGACAGGTAGACATCTGCTTTTGCATTGTAAACTTGCTGTTAACTTGTGGCAGAATGTTGCTTCTAGGTGGATCAGGTAGTTTAATCGAGCAGCTCTTTAGGAGCACCTGCTGATTCTTTATACAAGTTTCATTGAGTGTAAGGGGCATTGGGGATGTATTTTGTGGCGCACAACTCCGTTTGCTGTTTGGTGGATGTTTTTTATAGAAAGGATTTAAAGGAAATATAGAAATTTTTAGGATGAGTGTCTTGTGATTATCCTTTGTCAGATGGGGCTGTGCTTATTGGAGCTCTTTGGGCTCAACCGCTCAAGGTCCTGTCCACTGTATTTTTTTCATTTTTTGCTGTCGGTAATAATGTCTCTCTTATATAAAATGAAATGGCTTACTGTTTGAAACATGAACAGAATTCTTTGTGCGATGGCCTTGCATAGATATAGAGACATTCTGTTTGAAATGACTATCTAGTGTACAGTTTGCTGTCCAACTTTCTGATACTCATTGACAGAAAGAAAAAAAAGAAGAGATAAAAGAAAGTGCAAGAAAAGTGGAAACCACAAAGGGGCTCTCTAATTTGTGCTCCTTGGGTTTTGCATAGTTTGTTATTTCTCTCTCATTTAATATAATAAATCAATAACTAGAAGATGAATGTTTTGGAACGGCCATCTGCTTGCACAAGGGGAAGGTTTCTTAAATTGTTGTTGCCGACTATCTAACCTTGTGATTCTGTCTATGCTCACAGATAATGGATCTCTTTGTTTTAGATGTTGAGCAAAATCATTTTCTGCTTTATTGTTGTCAATGGCTTCTACCTGCCCTTATCTTGCATGGTGATAGCTCCAATCTTCAATGTTTAGCTGAGGTAAATATTTTCCCTAATCTGTTTCCCTTATTACTCACTTTCTTTATTTTGTCATTGGTAGAGTTATGTGGACCTTCTTTTTAAATGTATTTTCTTGTGTCGGGCTGGGGAGGGACTAGGGTGTGCTTGTGAATGGTGTGGTTCAAGGGGTTCTTCATCTCCTTCTTTCCAAGAAGCTTCTGGTTAATAGTGATGGAACTTGCTTGAGTTTCTTACACATTTCGTCCCTTCCCGAACTTTTTTAGGTTTATGAAAATGATGTATCCTTTTGATGCTTCTTGTGTGCCTTTGGTCGATTATAATACATCAATTTCTTCATGCAAGCAGCTTACCCGGCAATCTGTACCTGTTCTAGTTAGAAGTCACATTGTCCCAGTCTTTTCTATCTGTATGGTGCTGTATTGTAGCAAGATGACTGGCTGGGAAAAGGGATCAGCTGCTCTTCAGAGCAGAATTCTACACTTTGCTGAGATTTCTGAGGATGAGAGGGACATGCTTATAAAGAAACACATGGTTAGCATTTCTCTTTTGCAAATTTGCTTATCTTGGCACTTTTCTCTATGTTGAATCTATCAATGTCATGCTTTTAGCTCTCACCAGTGAATTGGAATTGCTATTGAGCATATTGCTGGCCAATCAAAAAAATCAAAATTTAGATAAACTAAAAAAAATGACAAGCAGGTTTGAAATTACAGGTGATCTTCATTTTGCCTACAGCGTCGCAGTGATACAAAGTGTGAACTGGTCATACTGAATATCATATAAGAACAAGTCGTGAAAGGTTAAGAGTAAGAAAGGATATCTAGCCAAGAAAGATTGAAGAATATGAAAACCTTGATACTTAGCCTTTATCCTGGAATATGTATCCATTCTCTCAAGATATAACCCTGAATAATAGCCGAAAATTATGCATATCTGAGCAACTTCTTTTATCTCACTATTGCAATCAAGAATTCTCAGACTGATCTTTCCTTGAATGAAGGCTGAATTGGTGATGTGTTTCCCACACCAATAGTTACTTATGCTGGAGCAGACTTAGGTGTAATCTGTTGTAGGCTAAATTGCTAATAAATTTTGGGTTTTCCAATCCAATTGTTATTCTAGAACGGACCAAAGTATATCTTTACCTGTTGGCCTTTTCTTGTTTCATGATTATATACTCCATTAGACGTATGTCTGGAGACACAACTTTTGGTTCCTTTGCAGGTCGAAACATAGCATTATCAGCCTTAGTACTTTTGCAACATGGATAAGAATAAGCAAATATAAGCAACACAAACGGTCAAATATGGTGATGCTTGAAAACATAAATATAAATAGAGTATACCAACCAAAAGAATATCATAAAAAATTGATATCTTTTCCTCCATACTGAAATGAACAAGAAATCTTATTATAAAAGGGGAAAAAATATCATTTAATATAGTAAAATTTTGTATTGGCAGGTCAAAGCCTTAAAGATGGTAAAGTTATAGCACTACTAAAATCTTGTAGCATCTGTACATCCCTCAATAACTTTCTAAACACAAAGTAGGTGAAAGCATGTAAAACTATTATTGGGACTTAAACTTTTAGTTGAGTTGATCATTTGACATGGTATCGGAGTCAGCTTGACATAAAGGTCACAAGTTAAATCTCATCCACCCCTCCATTCTTAATGGAATATTTAGCGGTAGGTGTGAGAGAGACTTGTGTTGCATTCACAGTTCAAGCCCAATGGGCTCTCGCATGAGAGGCGTGATAGAGTATAAAACTATTTTTGGGACTCCAACTATTAGCTTAACCTTTTGGTTGAGTTGCTCCTTTGACATGGTACCACAACGAGCTTGACATAAAGGTCACGGGTTCAAGTCTCATCCACTCCTCCTATTTTAAGCCGAATATCTAACGTCGGGTATGACATCTACACTTCAAACCCAATGGACTCTCCTATGAGGGGGCATGGTAGAGTATAAACTATTTTTGGGACTCCAACCATCGGCTTTGGTTGAGTTGGTCATTTGACATTTAAGCTATTTGGTTAAGTTGGTCCTTTGGTATGGTAGTAGAGGCAACGTGACATAAAGGTCACGGGTTCAAATATCCACTCTTCCTTTCTAAGTGGAATATTTAGCGGTAGGTATAACGGAGGCATGTGCTGCATCCACACTTCAAGCTCAATGGGCTTTCGTATGAGGGGCCGTGATAGAATATAAAACTAGTATTTGAAATTTTTGGTTGAGTTGGTCCTTTGACATGGTATTAGAGCCAACGTGACATAAAGGTCGCGGGTTCAAATCTCAGCCACCCTCATATTGTGAATTAAGATTTAAGTGTCGTGGTTGAAGTGAGTGATTTCACTAAAGATTGAGAATGTTAGAACTCTTAATGTTCTTAGTTTTAAAAAGCGTGCCTTGGGCGCGCCCAAGCGCCAGGCAAGTAGATGCGCATAGAAAATCGCTTTCGAGCTACGTCAGGCAACGCAAGGCGCGCACTTCTTGCCGCCTTGTGCAAGGCGCAAGGTGCGCCGCCTTGGTCGCCTTAGGAGGTGTGGGAGTGAGTAGATCAGAGTTGGAAATGAATAAAAAATCAATCTTTTCTTCAAATTTAGACTTACCTTGGCTTTGATTTACGAGTTTCAAATAAAACCCCTTTGTTATTTCATTGAATTTCATCATTTCGAACCCTAATTAAAAAAATCCCTAATTTGGGAGAAAACCCTAATTCATAATTTGATGGAAGTTGGTCGTGCTAACTCATCGGAGTTGACACATGAAGCGTGAGTCGTAACTTTGTAAGCAGTAGGTAGCACTGTAGCAGGTAGGCCCACTCCCCACTCTACAGTAGTCATGTGGTGTATTTCTTTTTTCTTTTTCCTGTTTCTTTTTCTTTTCTCCGTTTTTTCTTTTTCTCCTTTTCCCCGCTCCTTTCCTTCTTCTTTTCTCCTTCGCCTCTGGTCAGTTCTTTTTATTAAAAGAAATTCAAGTTATTTAGTAATTGCAACAGGTAACTTAATTTCACAGGTCAATTAAAAAGGCTGGCAATCATGATCTTCAGAGTACTTAATTTTGCAAGTAGCAGGCACTATTATTAATTTACAACACATATTTTTTAAATTATTTGTATGCTGTTTTGAATGTAAACTATGTCCTATAATTGAAATTCCAGCTTTTTGGCAGCAAAGTTGCGCCTCGTATACGAGATGTGTGCGCCTCCCTTTGCTTTGCGCCTTAGTACGCCTTGCGCCTTTTAAAACTAAGTTAATGTATAGTGAGGAGATTTTAGAGAACCAACAGTTCCTAAGACGGCTAGGTAGCGGAGCTCTTTTTTTTTTTTTTTTGATAGTTAATGCTTAGACTTTTGAGTGAGTTTGTAAGATATTCTAATCCTGTTAGGTCTCAGTGAGGCATGCCCTTACTAAAACTTTATGGCTTATTAGTATTTGCATAGTGGACTATGGATTGGGAGTCCCCTTTATAGTTCTGTAAGAACAAGTTGTTTTGAGGTTTCTTTTATCCATCGCCTTTCGTGTGTTTCCTTCAGCACCTTTGCCTTTTCTCTTTGTCATACTCCAGACTTTCCTCCTTGGGGGGTGAGGGGATGATAAAAGCGGGGGAAATCTTTGTCAAGTATAAATCATTAAATTGTCTTTTCTTCTCTCTTCCAAATAGTATATAATCTGTTACTATCTCCAACCATCCTAACCACTTGCTAGTCACCTTTCCAAAGTCTTAGCTATCACTATCACCATCAAATAAATTAGGCCCCTCTTTGCAATCCATGGAGAAAATATAACTACTTCCACCAAATTTTACGATGAAGATTGATAGATTAAATGGATGTCAAAAAGGGGTATTGTAGTTTTGGTTGGTGATATAGTGGTGGTGGGGCCTCTGGAAAGGTGACTGGTGGGTGGTTATGATGGTGGGATGTAGTATTATTATTTGAGGTGGTACACATAGAAATATCAATAATTCAAGGGTACTACGTGGAATTTGAAAGCTTCTAGTGATAGCATATGGAAAAGTCGATAATACAAGGATACTGTATAGATTTTTTCTATATTTTCTCCTACGAAATGCGACAAAGAGGCAATACTGATATTGTGCTTGTTAATAAAAGAAATAAGTATACTCTTGATAATGTTCCCTGCTTTCTACCATCTCTCTCTCTTTTTTTTCTTTTATTTTGACGGGTGCTTTGTACCTTATCTCTGCAGGTTTCTATTGTCTGCCAAGTCCTCAGTCTTGCCTCTTCTGCATCAGACACTAAGGTTCCTTATTTTTCCAGAGAAATTGTTGAACTTGCAGTCCGGACAGTAGTTGATGGTTTCATGGAGCTGTAATATACCCTACCTAAGTTTTATGTATTCAGTGACTTCGTTTAAGCTTTTACTAAGTAAGAACGTTTTTGGGTCTATCTCAGTGACAATTATTCTTCAATTGAGGGTGTCGTCGACAAGATCAATGTTTTTCGTCCTGATAGAGTGTTCATGGTATCCCTCTTTCTTTCTTTTTGTTTTTCAACTTTTAAATTAGATTTTCTATGTGGAGTTATTTGTGGTAGAGATGCTTCCGCTGGTTCTTTTCTTATATACTAGACAAGCACACAACATCCACGTGATATGGCTTTTCTGTATAACTGCTATTGCAAAATTTGCAGCTTTTGGTAGAGTTGCATTACAAAGTAGCTGCTGCAGTTAATGAAAGGCATAGGTCACACCGCTTAGCTGGAATTGAGGTGCTCATTAGCATCCTTGGCCATAGAGTAGCAGTTCCAAGCACTTCTTGGTGAGTTTTTAAGTTCGTATGGTCTTCAGCATTTTCATATTTCGATGTCCACAACTCTGAATCATGATTTAGCATCTTGCCTGCTGGAGTTTAGGTGTGATGGTTAATTTTTTTCTGTTTTTTGGCTTTTCAGTTACTTGTTCAACTTGGTTGGTCAATTTATAAGTTCTCCGGCTTTACAAGATCAATGTTGTCGAATGATCTCCATTTTGCTCAAAATGTTTAAGACTAACCCTTCCAGAGAGACTACTCACGTTCTTGGTGAACAGCTTCAGGTTTCCATCTTTCTACCTATCATTATAGTGTTTGACTTGATTCCAGAAACAAGTAGTTCACTATAAGAATATTTACATATGAATCTATACATGTTTGCGTGCTGTTATATAATATAACAAGTAGTAGACTAGTTCAATTTTTCGAAGTAAATTTATCTGTTATGTTCTATTTTATGCATGGCTACACTGTAAAAGCCTGTTACAGCTGATATCTTTGCTTAATTTAGGGGTATTGCTGTGTCTGCACTCCACGTTTTGTACGCTTAGCTTTGTGTTGGGTCTTTTTTTTCTTTTTTGGGCACATGATAGGAAGTTAATTATTGTCTATAAATTAAGATGGCATGTTTGTCCCATATCAAAGCGTAACAGATTGTAGGCTGTTTATACAGCTACCACTTACGAAATCCAGGCTGAAATAAATCTTTGAATGTCTGAAGGTAGGTGTAGGTCTGTGGAAACTGGAGAGTATTGTGTGATAGAATATAAAACCAATCTTGGGGCTCGAACCATGAGCCAGTGTGACAAGGTCATGGGTTTAAATCTCATCCACCCCTCCTTTTCAAAGTTGAATATTTCAAGCCGGGTGTAATGGGGCCTATGCTGCATCCGCAGTTCAAGCCCAATCGGCTCTTATGTGAGGGGGTGTACTCTACCCTGTCTGGAATCCCTTCATATATGTAGAGATCCAGGGGATGTCTGGTTTAGGCGTGGGGAATGGAGAGGAAATAAGAAATAGAAAGGGAAGGAATTGAAATAAATACCCTTGCAAATTACCTATCTGGTTTGGTTTGAGAAGGGAAAGGGCTTGGCTTCCATTGTCAAGTGTTTGTTGAACACAAAAAAGAGAAAGGAAAGGGAACCCTAGTCAGTAACCACTACCCACCAAGCTGAATACAGTCTGACCTAAAGCCGGCAAAATATTACCCAACCTGCTAACCCGACCCGAAACCAACCCATTAATAATGGGTTGGGTCGAAATTTTGGCCCCATCTAGTTAAATGGGTCGACCTTACCCAACCTGTTTAATTAAATGGGTTTGGTCAGGTTGAAAATTTCGACCTGATTGTAACCTGTTTGACCCATTTATGGAAACAAATCAAAAACCCCAACCATATAGTAAGTTAAAATGTAAAAAACCCTAACTCATTACGGTTAATGTTGAACAATTGATTATTGAGTTGTAATAGTGTTGATTTTGAACAACAGCTAGGTTGGGTTGATTTTGAACAATATCTAGCATAGATGTCGTTTTACTTTTTTTTCCAGGAAAAAACACGAAAAAAATTTTAACGGGTTGACCTTAAGGTTGACGCGTTTATCATAAGGTTTTCCCAACCCATTTAAGTTAACAGGTCGGGTTGGTCAAGGGGTTCTCAACCTGCTAACCCGCCAACCCAACCTGATCTTGACCCAGACCCATTGCCAACCCTAGCCTGACTTAACCAATTTTTTCATTAAGATACTCTCAGTTAAGGGGCGGGCTTTGTTGTATTGATGATTCTGCGTTATGTTGCCTCTTAATCATTTATTTGCCTTCTTCTTGGAGATTTGTAACTATGGTACTTCACCTTCCCCCACCAAAAATAGCCATCAGCCTGATTTTCTTCTCCTTCTCCATGGTATTAGTGGAGAAAATTTGAGTATGATGGAGATTGTAAGAAAGTACATCACATGAGGACCAGGAGTCCCTTAGAAACAAGTAGAAAGAATTGCATGCCAATGATATTGACTAAACATCACATAAAGATGAGGCCACATTCCCACAATTCTCTGAGGGAGCTATGAGTCTGAAAGGCGAAAAAAAGTTCTGTCTCATAATTATATGGTCAATGGTTTATTCAAGGAGCTTTGTTCATTTTGATGATATTATTATCTAAAGAAAATTGCCTATATTCTTATGTGCATTTTCTTTCATTATTAAGCAGAAACTGTAGTGGACTAGTGGTATGAACTTTGAAGTTTCTGTGTCGTGATATATTTCTTGCGCTCGTGCAGTTTCTGGTGTCAAAATTGGTTGCCTGTTGCATACCCTTGGGGTCCAATTCAGAAAATTCATGTACTCCTTCATCCCAAGTTTTGTCATTGCTTCACCTCCTGACTGTGGATTCTGATCCAAATCTGTATGATTACATCAGAGTAAGCCTTTTTAACACTGTAGCTTTAGTCACTTTTTTTTTCTCTTTTTGGTGGGGGGGGGGGGAGCGGGTTGAATTGATAGTTTGATACTTTGTTAGCCTGATGGATAACTGGGTTGCCTGTGATTAGCTGATGTCTGTTCTTTCGCTGTTTTTTGGACTCCTTACAAAGCGAATGAAACTTGATGCGATTCGTTTTTTTCCCCTTGGAACCCATTATATATTGGTTTCTAGATGTACTTTAATATTCAAATCTTTACACGAAGGACGTAACTAAATATCTCTTATAGGATTGTTCATGGCGTGTTTTGGCTTTTACTTTTCTTACTTGTCTTTGGTGAGCACCGAATTTCGTGGCCTCAACAAAAATTTGCTCTTTATTTGGTTATTCCTGCCAAAAGACACGGAAGGGGAGAACTCATACTTGCTGTGTGTATCACTACATGTCACTGTATCATTTTATCGTGACCATCTCCCTACTTGTTTTGTGCATACTATGACAACTTCGAGGACTTAATGTGCATTGCTAAGTATTAGTAATATGCAACTTATGAATTTTTTTAAGTTGTGTCATTCTTTATTTTCTTCTCATTTTTCTTAGATGATTTAAAGTCGGACTGAACTCCATTTTCTTTTTTGGTTTTACCCCCCCTTCAATTCGTTGATCTTTCTAGGAATTTGAACCGTTTCCTGAGCTGGAGATGTTTGACAAGATAAGAAAATTCCATTTCGAATTATGCGAAGGTTACTCACCAAGAGACCACTTTTTAAAGGTACAATCTACCTTTTGTATCTTCTTTTAGTGAAATCCAATTTCTTTTTTCTACTTTTTGGTTTACTACCTGCTGAAGTGATAAGTTGTATTCCAGTTTGTGAAGAAATCATGCCACCTCCCACCAAGATTACTTCTATGGAGGTATGCTTTATCTTTCAGAGATTCTTTCCTTGTGATTTGCTGGCAAGATTTTCCGTTCATCTCCAGAAGTATTATGTCCTCGATGGCTCAATATATCTTTATACATAAGAATTTTATACTCTTTTATCAACAAAGTCAAGAAAAGTTAATGACTGCTGAGAGCCTAATACTGTAGCTATGCTATAGCCGTCAAAGAAAATTTGAACCACATAACCTCTACGTTTCTACCATTAAAGCTGGTTATATCTTATCAAATTCATGAACAGGTTGGAACCAATGAAACCGCCTTCCAAACTTATGCAATCCAACATGTCATCATCCTCCTTTTCCATGGCCTAAGGACATCTTTTTAGAATGAGGGGAAAATACTCGAATATAAGATAATAAACACCTCTTTTCTCTTAACATAAGCTATACTGATGTCCAAGGTCTAATTTTCTGATTAGTAGACCCTTCCTCCATAATCAGGACCTTCTCCTGTGCCCTTTTTTAAGAGAGAGCTTTCATAGCTGGGATATTGTGAGAAAGAAGGGAAAAAGAATTCAAGATTGAGGTGGAAGTTGATACAAGTGACAGAAAGGAGAATAAGAGGTAATCAGTAAGTTGCAGTAGAAAAGGGGTAATAGTGGAATTGAGTTTGAAGTTCTTGAATGCAGACTGCAGTGGCTTCTGGGAGAACAGGGCATCTTAGTTCTACCATAGCTAATCTTTTGTAAGCCTGTAATTGTTTGAAAATAAGGAGAAAACCCCATAATTGTGGAACCTAGTTCTCTTTTCTTTTCCTAATTTTATTAGTAGATTAGAACTAACTAGAGTTGGCATAAATCAATATAAGGTATTTGTTCATATGCTTAATACTTATAATACAAAAATTTAAAGTTGTAGTTTTGTTCTCCCTACCTCCAACTTTCACTCGAGTTGCTCAAAATGCTTATGGGAGTTTTTAAAAATATTACATACTAAATTTTAGAATTGATGCAGCGATGACAAAGCCTTAATCACTATAAGATGGAGTCGGCAATCGGCTGCATGCAAGATTATATCTTCTTTGTTCACATAGATCATCTGCTTTCATTCTTGTATGCCAAATATACGTTCTCGCAAATGTATTTTCCTCTTATCATTCTTAACACCAAAATTGGGGAATGAGTGCAAATGATACAGGATGGATATTTAATGTGATACAACTTGAAGGATTTTGGAAGTTCATTCATTAGGCTTAGAGGAAGAACTGTACAAGTTTCCATAAAATTCTGAAAGTTCCATATAATCTTTTTTCTCCAATCTCCACTACCCTTATCGGTGAAATTTCTAGGAGACACCTCACATGTCAAGAGTAACATAGACGATTCTTTCTTATTTCATCCTCTATATTCGCAACTCCAACCTTCATCCGGAGATCTCTATTCCGAATTCTATTTCTTAAGATGTTCCTGCTCATGCAATTCATCATATGCATGTTTGATATGATCCATTCCTAAATGCCCCAACTTCGAGCCATATAACAACATATGTCTAATAGTGTACGTATAATTAATTTATCGGTTTTTTCACCAGAGGTTTCTTAATATACCCTCGCGTTTTCGAAAAATTCACCAAGTACCCCCTGTTGTTTTGAAAAATCATCCCTACTGTCATCTTTCCGTTAAATATGAACCTAAAAAAACTTAATGAACCCTAACTTCTAACCCTACCCTAACCCCTAACCCTCCCCCCACCCCCTGCAATAGCCACACAGCCCCCCCTCCGCCGCGCAGCCCCTCCCCCCACCCCCTCGCAGCCCCGAGCGGATTTCCCCTCCACCCACCCCCGTCGAATTTCACTCCTTTGCCCCCCACCCCGTCAAATTTCCTTAACCTTCTGCAACTGGTCTTGTGAATATCGTGCAACGACTGGAGAGGGGAGCGAAATCTGACGGAGGGGGGGGGGGTTTGAGCGAAATTCGACGGGGCTGTGCGGCGGAGGGGGAGAGAGAGGGGGGTTGCGCAGCGGTGGGGGTGAGGGAGGGTCTGGTGGGGTTGGGGTTGGGTGGGGCTGTGGAGGGGGTTGGTGGGGTTGGGGTTGGGTGGGGGTTAGGTTAGGATTAATTAAAGTTAATTAGGATTAATTAGAGTTTAATTAGGTTTAATTAGAGTTAATTTGGATTAATATGAATGATTTGGACGTAAACCTAATGAAGTTGACGGAAACTTAACGGCAGGGGGATTTATGGAATTACTACCAATCCTTAGGGGTACTTGGTGAATTTTGGAAAACACGAGGGTACGAGGTGAATATTAAGAAACCTGGTGAAAAAACCGTTATTTTATAAACCATGTAAGTATGCTACCATCGAAACTATCTTAATTTATCCTCTCCATTTGAGTCACCTTGACTGGATCCCACGATTCACGTATTGTCCTATATCTTTATTCCTTTGTAACTCCGACCTAATGTACTTAAAACACTATCTTATGGACAACTCCTTATCATTGAATGTTTGTCCATCCTTGCTTGACGCCCTCTTACTCCTATTTTACTCCACATACTCAGACTTAGCTTAGACTCTCGAAATCCTGATGTTTGCATCCATGCTCCAATTTATCATTTACCCCATCCATCTCTAATCTCCTCCATCAATGCAATATCATTCGCAACTCACATACACCATGGTTACTGATCCTGGATATGTGATGTTAGTTCTTTAATTACTGTTGCAAAGAGGAAAAGACTCGGGTTGTTTGGTTCGCACGGGAGTGATGAAAAGTTATCCAGAAAGAGATACAAGGAGAGAGGGAAGAAGTTACTCTGAATTCTTTTATTCATTTGACTTCTTCCTAGGTTGGAAATGATTTAACCCTCATTCCCTTTGTGACTTTTTGGTTCTCAGTGGTAATCAACCTATTTTTATGATTAAACGTTTTTTACAATGTCACTTCATTGAGCGGGAGTCCGAAATTACCACTTCTCGCTCCAAATCCAATATGGTGGAATATACTATATTTTTCTTGAATTTGAATTCTTGAACTTGGTATAGGCATGTTGGATAGAAGCAGTCAAAAATGAAGCTAAATGACAAAACTAAGAGAACTAATTGAACTGAATTATAAGAACTCAGACTTCACGAAGTTCTTCACCACATATCAAGAATAAAATTCTTCACTATCAAGAAGCACTATATAAGACTTCACAAATATTTGCGAGATAAGTTACATAGTACTTCCTTGGTTTTTTATACTTGCATCATCCGTTGTTGGCTCAAGATTTAAGGAATATATAGAAAGGGACTTGTGGTCCCAACAACTGATATATTTAATAGTATAGAGGAGAAAGAAGGTAGCCTTAGTTGGGATGGGCATACTATTTCAGAATATGATAATGTTCCACAAAGGGCATATTGGGAAGTTGAACTTGTAGAAGTTACCATATGAGTAAATGATGCAAGTAATATGCAATTTCTTATATTACGGAAATGATGCAAGTAGAAAAAAAAAAGGAGAAAATATGTTGTTTTGATACACCTAATATTTCTACAAAAAGTTCCCAATGATAAATGATCAAGTCTTAGAGAAAAGATCCTTAAATTGTGCTTCAAACACAATCAGCCTGCAGTACGGCCAAACATGAAATGTTTGGCTTTGTAGGAAAATTCATGAAGGAGCTTTACTTAGATCTTTGGTGGGTGAGTAGGACGGATTAAAGTAAAGGGGATTTAACAATTATTTAATTACGTGCTAACTCCAAAATGCTTTCAATGCTTTGCAGTCTCCAAGCATTTCACAGGAAGTTACTTGGTGGGGAGGGTTTTCATGTTGCGGGGGGTACTGGCAGCTATGCTACGGGTAGTTGCTGGCAATCTGACCTGGAGATTGTACAAGCTGTCTGGTCACTTGTCCGAATATGTGGTTCACAGGATGCAGATGCTCGTGCATTGGTGTCTGATCTCATTTCCAAGGTATGATCGTTGCTGTAGCTGCATGCTGTTTCTTTGGGGGTGTAATGCGAACTCCATCTGTTTCTCTTTGCAGGTTGGAATTGGGGATCCACGCTCAGTGGTTTTCCATCTACCTGGTAATTCAGTCCATATACATGTTTGCCGAGCATCTAATGGGAATTTTGTGTCTGAAATGAATATTGGGTTGGATACTGTCACATCTGAAGAACTGCTAATAACCCTCATAAGGAATTTGAAGAAATATTTGATGGATGATTCAGTTGAAATAATTGATTTATCATCTAGAACTCTCCGTGTGAGTACTGGTCATCTCTTTTGCACTTGTTCATCGGGATACCACTACTAACAAAGACATTTTGCGTGTCCATTTCATTTTTTTATCTATATATTATTTAATGAATTATTAAATTTTATACCAGGGAATTCTTTCGACAGAAAGAGGCAGTAGGATTTTAGAATCATTTGATTCTTTTGAGAGATCTGTTATTGAGGTAAGTAGAGTGTAGATGCAGTGCTGAAACTTATTGGACCTAATGCCTGTTTAATTATCTAATGATCTATTCCTGGACGCTGTCGTAAGTCGTATTTTTTGTTTTAAGATCCTCTTGCTGCTGCTTTTTTTTTCCTTATTTTTATTCAGATAATAATATAGCAGTGGTTACTACTAGTCTACACTACTATCATTATTGTTATTGTTATTATTTTCTTACTATTACTGATATTACTTCTTGTTTTTGATATTGTTCTTTTGGACTGTAGGTTCATTCGAAGGGAGTCAACATGCAGCTGGTAGAGAAAATTTTACTGGATCTGCAAAAGAAGTCTACTGGTAGTCTTTTCCTGTAGCTATGTTCTGTCTCTGAAAAGTATAGTGATTAAACTATCGTTTTGTAGGCTGTATATGATGCATATAGTAGATGGTGCTATATTCTAAGTACACCAAAATTCTAGCCTTGCACAAGCATAGATGTTATCATATATATTTTCTGAATGATTTCCCTAAAAATCTCTGCCAAAGAGAAAGTGAGTTCTCATTTGCATTGTTGTTTCTATAAATGAACCCTATGATATGCATTTATCGGGTATAACCCGTATCACCATTGAGTTTATAACCTTCCTAAAATTAGGCGATGTTTTAACAGGGAATTGTCAACTATACGGATTTTAGGGGGCAGATTTAAGCATTTGGAAACCCCCTTGGCTGCTTTTTTGGTTTATCGGTTCATGGGGGTGTGTTGGGAATGATGAATTTTATATTGTAAGATTTTTATCTTCATGACTCATGAGAGAGAGAGAGAGAGAGAGAGAGAGAGAGAGAGAGAGAGAGAGAGAGAGAGAGAGAGAGAGAGAAATAGTAAAGAGAAAAGAAAAAGGTGCTAACTTTCTGACAACATAGAAAGAGAGAAAGAATGAGAAGCGAAAAAGACATAGCTATCGTGTTTTTACTTTATTAGGCTGCCAACGGGTCCCATTTCTGGTTGGTCAATAAAGCTGTCTACCTCATGCCTTAGTAGGCTGTAATTAGCGAGACAGCTAATAGTAATAGTGGCACTACTCTATAAACTGCTATTCTGGGATAAGATTCAGTCAGCATCATGACATGATCAAAAGGAAGGGGTGACACTTACTGGGAAACCTTTCAAAGGTACCCTGTCGAGTTTCACAGTTTGCTGAATCGTGGAAGCCTTTTTGTCGCCTTTCGGAGGTAGTTCCTGTTCTCTGAGTTGAACAGATGTCTGCGCCCAATGGCGTAGAAATAGGTTGGGGCTTGAATTGAAGTGATGAGGTCCAAAAGATGAAAGTAAGACTCCTATTGACTAAAGGTTGCTTGTTCGATTACTTTTAGTTTGGAAGTAGTTTATTATATGAACTGACTTTGGCTATCCGCAAAGCAAGCCACACACCTTGCTCCACTAGACAAAGTTTCGTTACTATCTCGAGTCGGGCCTTAACCTTTTCCACACTTAGCACTTCATATGCACTGGAAATGAAGTACAAAAGTATGCCTTAGTGCTCGTCACTGTACCACACTTAGCCAAGCACAATGTGCCTAAATACCAAGGTTACAACTTGTAGATGTAGGCAATTGTGCACATAAGCTAGTATGAGTAGCAGACACACTCATTAACACATTAGTTCCGGTTTGCCTCACTCACTTTTGTGCTTAAGTAGTGGGGGAGATGTTGGAAGAGAGCAACCAAGTGTTTTGGAATTGTATTCTTGCATTCAATTCTTGGTATACAAATGAGCCTTGATACTTATACATAGGCCTCAATGTCCCCGATTCTAGAACTTTCCCTGTTCTAGATAATTTTAAACTCTGCCTTACATCTATGTACACCCTTAGTACATTCTGGACTACAAACATTCTAGACGCATCTACAAGACTACTCTTTGAGTGCTCAATATCTTTCCACTATCGAATCTCTACAAACATTCTAGATACATCTACAAGAGCACTCATTCAGGAGGCTATGCCTTGGATGCGCATGTCCAAGCACACCGAAAATCCATAACTGGACCAACATGGCCGATGCTGGCCCAGTTTCGTCACTGAATACGTTTCTGTCAGTTGAGTGGTTCCTGCAGAAGCTTAACGTCTCATGAATTAGCCTTGTTATAGAGGATGTGCTACTTGTAGGCAGCAGTTGGGCACCCCAATGGGGATCTCAATGGCTCATTGCGCAGTGGTGTTTATTGTCCTGACATATATTTATGTAATACCCCTCATAATTGCTTTAAAGGGATTTAGTAGGCTACTCATTCCATCAAGATGCATCTTTCTTTTAGGGAGCTTATTTCCTTAGTTACTCCACAGTTAAGCGTGCTTGGCTGGGAGTAGTCTTGGGATGGGTGACCTCCTGGGAAGTTTCTCAGGGTGCGCATGAGTGAGGATAAAATGCGCCGGAAGAACTTGTGTTGGTTATTGAAGACAAAGGGGAGAGAGAGAGAGGGTTGGGGGGGGGGGGAGGAGGAGGGGGAGGGAGGGCCACCACACAGCTTGCATAGCATTGGTGAAACAAGCAATCCAGTGCCCACATAGGCTAAGGAATGCATCTGCCTTTGTTTTTTCAAATATTAAAGAACACAAATCTGCTGCTGCTGTAGTTTTTTAAGATCTGGGAGATGACATTTTGGCGGTGTAGTTCTAACTTGGTACTTTCTTGTTCATAATGGTATGAAGTAGATTGATAGATCTGATTTGCAACTAATCCTGCATGTTTTTACGGGTATAATATAAAATTTTTAGAGATTGATGCAGATAATTATGCTTTCATATTGTCAAACGCCAAAGTTTAATTTTTTTTGTTACTTATTTACGTGAAATTACTAGCTGAAGCAAAATTCTTAGAGGAGTCATCACTATGGACTACCTGCGACAAAACATTTGAATCTTGGATATGTCCTCTTGTTTACTCGTTGATTGGTTACTGCAGTGATGTCACTCTGAGGTAATTTTCTGACCTTTTACTGTCTGAGTGACTCACAACATTGACATGAAAGGTGTTGTATTTTTTGCTTTAAGTTAAATAATTTGAGTTTATGAATGTCAGGTTATGTCAAGATATTGTGTTGCTGAAGGCTGAAGTTGCTGAACTCCTGCTGCCAAGTATTATAATCAATCTTGCTGGAAGAAAAGATCTGGCCTTTGATTTCGGCAAACTTATCTCTGTCAAGGTTTCCTGTTTATTTGCTGAAGCATTGTCTGATTCTTGATGTTCAAATTCTTCATTTTTTAGAGCTTCTTCATTACTTAATCACCCAAACTCTTGTGTGTTTGTACATGTGTGCCTTAACTGGGCCACTTCCAAGTGAACGGCGATAGGGTTGGCTCGTCCTATGTTTGCACTTTGTCTGAAATATAATTAATTACCAATTGAACATGCAGGTAGAGCAGCATGTACTTTTAGAGACGAATAAGCTGACCAAGTCCATTCAGGTGATGCTGAATGTACTGAATGAACTACGACTGTGTCATGTGATGGAAAGAGCTGGTACGGGTTCAATGCCAAATAAACAGGAAAATCTAAAGGTGACCCTCCCATCTTGGTTATCTTTTCCCTATTCTTTGGTAGACAGAAAAATAGCGACTTATAGTAGGATACCAAGGCTGTACTATCAGCTAATTACATAAAGAGGGGCTGTGACGTGTGAGTGGTGAATAGGTTCTGCAGATTAATGTCGCAAGTATTTGATGTTTAAATTATTCTTAAAAACTTTTGGTTGGTCATACAGGCTTCTCGTTCTTCTGGGCAAAGCGGGAAATCGCGGGCAGCTTCGAAGGCCCGAGTGTTGGCAACAACGGAGAGTGCAGCATTAATCTCCACTACTCTATGGGACAAGGTATGGGATACATGTACTAGTACTGATTACTGAATGCTGCCTGGGCCCTTGAAGTTTGCAATAGTTTGGTTAAGCTCATAGTTAAATTTTAGTAATTTCAAATGCAACAACTTGTACTGGAAAATGCAGTAGTCTTTTGGGTATACCCAACAAGTTATAATGAATTTGCTTGATGCCAGAATTTGGCAGAATAAAATCAACAAAGAACTAAAAAAGAAGTCGGCTATTCCATTAAATAGAATGATCTAAAGGAAACTGATAGAAAAGGGAGTTCAACTTGCTCAGCTATCCTTGGTTTCTTTGGTTTGGAGAGATATCTCAGGTCTTTGTATTATGTAAACATAGATAGGAATGCTTTATGGGATAGGGTCTTATACCTTACATATTGTTTGTGCCATTTCGTGGAGCTGTTTACTGGGTCTTTCTTTTAATATTGTCAATCATGATTTGCATCTAAAAACTTGTGTTCCTTGAGGAAAACCGTAATGCGAATAAGACTTTTTTTTATATCAAATATCACATGACGTTTTCTGGGAATGAATAAATATTTATCCAAAATGTGGCATGTGAAAATTTTCATGTTTATGATGTAGTCTGTCACTTGAACATGTATGGACAGATGGTTGCCATTTGTGGCCAATTCGGCACCCAGTAGCTCCAATGGTTTAATCTCCCCACCCAACAGTAGGAGGAACAATTACCACCAACCAAAATAGATTCTGAATATGGCCGATTTTTATAATAAAAAAATTAGATGTCCTCGGCCTTACCCCTCAGGACTGTAGATCATTAGTCTAAACTCTCGTGAAACTTGAAGTAGCACACTTTTTCTTCTTACTAAACGTGACATAGTTTTAATTGCAGGCAAAGGCCCTGATTCCTATAACAGTTTCCCATTGCAAACAGTGGGTGTGTTTTTTTTCAATTTAAAAACACATTTCAAGAAAAGTAAGTTCCAATAAGTCCTAATTATCACACAATGGCTCTAATATGTTCCAATAATCTTCTCAATATGAAGATAAGTGTACTTGACTTCTAGTAATGGCTACCCAAGTTTAACTCAAAACTACAATGAATTCAGATAAGTTTCTATAAGTTCAGTTGAGCTCCAATAAAACACTCTATTCTATTTTGGGTCCTAGAAAGGGTCACTATTAATGTGGCTTGATTATCTCATCGATCTTATGGTCCACATCAGCTAGTATCGGCCTTGTATTTACTCGTATTGGCTTTGCGTTAGCCGATACATTACCGCCTCTTAGTAGATGGCTAGTTGCAACATATCAATTCGGTAAGTTGAGGAACTGCTACATATATGCTGGTGCATTGCGTATCTACCGGTTTAGTTGCTTGATTACTTACGAAAGTAATAGTTCTGTTACATGTAATAATGGTATTGAATTGTCAGGAATCAGAATTGTAATATTTGTGTGATTTTGTTCTCTATTCTGTATGCCTCTCTGATTCCTCGTTGAGATCTATTGATCTTTGGTCTGGCAGGTCTATTGGCTTGACATTGATTACCTCACTGCAGCGAAGTCGGCAATTGTGAGTATCAATAACAATATATAACATCCTTTTTTTTTTTACTTTGGTTCTTATAGTTCTTAGTCCTAGCTAATATTGCTTTTAAAAACAGTTCTGTGGGTCATATTTTACTGCTATGCTGTATGTTGAGCACTGGTGTGAAGACCATTTTAATAACCTTACACTTGGGAAGCCTGACTTTTCCCATGTTGAAATGGTAAGTGGAGATACAATTATATTGAGATATTGCCTTCATTTTTGTCTTAAATTATATGATATCAAACTAGCCTTCAAGAAACAAACAGATCCCACCCTTTTTTCTCTGAAAAGAAAACGAATGAGGGAGAACTAGAATGGATTTAACGCTCCCCTGTTTCTTAACTTGCAGTTGCCCGATCATATTGAATTACTGCTTTCAGCTCTTACACGGATAAATGAGCCTGACAGCTTATATGGGATTATTCAATCCCACAAGGTGTGTAAACAAAGCTCTATTAGTTGCATAAAATCTCTTGTTTCGTTTAAAGGGAATATATCCTGATGCGGTCTTTTATAGTTCATATTTATGAAACTATTATACCTAGAGTAGGCCGAACACAAGCAAGGGTTACAATAGTTACTAAAATGGGAGACCTTGCACTCATATGAGATATCCGATAAGATGTTGGCTTTATTTAGGTATGGAAGGAGCAATTTGTTTAATAGCTTGGCCTGCATCAAGCAGATGTTAGATAATAAGTCTTATATGCAGATCCTTGGGGGTAACTGATGATCATGTACAATTCTGTGGTGCAAATACTTTGTCCATTTGTCAGTAAGAATAATAGTTTTATAGTATATGACTTCAAAATTATATATCCTGTCGAGTATATATTAGTGGCTTATACATACAATGAAGTATATTGTTCTGCAGTGCGCATTTCATTTATGCTGTTCTGGCTTTTTGAAAAAGAGGAAAAGGATAGTGCTGATGTGTTCTCTTAGAAGTTTTTCCCAATGTTTATTCTGTTCTTCCTTAATAAGTCATTAGCAATTATGATATGCTTTGTGGTCACATGAAAACATCATCATCCCCAGTGAACAATAATGTCTACTTTAACGTCTACCTCCAACGTGATCCTGAATGCTGATGAAAGACTGCGATTAGCTTATTTTGGGAACTGACTTGTTTTTTTTTTTTTTTTTTTACGGGCTCTCTTGTAAAGCTGACCTCTCAAATTCTGACCTTTGAACATGAGGGTAACTGGAGCAAGGCTCTAGAATATTATGATTTACAAGTGAGGCTAGAGACATTGGAGAATTCTCAAAATTACGCTTCTCATGATAGCAGCCGAGCCTTTTCTCGTGCCTCCACCTCGGAATCAGAACTTGGAGTGAAACAAAGAAAACCATACAAAGGGGTTATTAGATCTCTGCAGCAAATTGGATGTGCTCATATCCTTGGTCTATATTGTGAAGGATTGGCTTCTCGTAGAGGGGAGTTCCAACATGATCTGGAGTTTGTGGAATTGCAGGTTTGCCTGATTATACGAATGAACTTGATGAGCTTTAAGAATTTTATCAGTCGATAACTCTCATGCGTATTGATGCTAATCTTTCTTGTTTCTTTTCTGCTTTAAATTATATGTAGTATGAGGCTGCTTGGCGTTCTGGGAACTGGGACTTCTCTATGTTCAACATAGGAGACGCTTCTATGGCTTTGAACCAGACTACTAGAACTGATCGTTTCAATCAAAACCTGCATAGGTAATTCTCTTTATTTTTGCTTTTCTTTTTGTTCAGAAAGACTTTTACCTGGGTTCTTCCTGCCTGAAGTGTGAGTTTATGAATGTTCTCATATGTTTGTTTCTTTTTTCCTTGTGGTTCATACTTTCAATCATTGCTTGCCTACAGTTCTATACATGCCATTGGTCTTCCTTTTTCTTTGTTCCACCCAGGTGCACACCCACACACACATGCAAATAGCCATCATAACCCGACACAGTCAAGCAGTAACGGACTATATAGATGCCAGCATGTGCGCACACCGCACTTCACCACTCCTGCATCAGACGAAGATTATTCATTTCAGTCTGATGCATTTTCTTCCTGTTGTAGTGTTGACCCTACAAGCTGTTCAGACTCTATGGAGTCTGGACTTTGCACAGCCATACCTATATCAAAGAGAGACTAGTTTTCACAGCCTCCCATCGACTTGCACTGAAAATCACAGTTTCTGTTCTTTTGGTTGATCTTTTGTGCTTATGCTCTATATTACCAGTTGTTTGAGGGCATTGCAAGAAGGAGATTCCAGTGAATATTATAAAGAACTGAAGGATTCCAAGCAGGTGATAATTATTGTTTTTTTGTTGTTGTGACAGACAGCATATTAAGTTAATATAAACTAAGTCAACTTTTATTTGTTTAGGAGCTTGTGTTGTCGCTCTATCATACAAGTGAGGAGAGCACAGAGTACATTTACTCAACCATAGTTAAACTACAGGTATAATCTGGTAAAGGTACTCCAATTTGGCGGCCTGTATTTCAGTGAATAGCTGTTACAGGACTGACTATTAGATACCTCAATGATAAGCTGTTCTTCTTTGTTGGTATTTCTGATTTTCTCTCTACCCGGTCTCAGTTCCTCCCTATGTTGTGTTATAACCTGATAATATTTGTAAATCTTCATGCAGACCCTTGATCATCTGGGTATGACATGGGACATGCGATGGAGATCATTGTGTAAAGGTACAAATTCCTGGGCAGAGAAGCGTAATGTGTTTTCTGAACCCGCTATTCCAGCCTTGGATGAGGTACATAAGACTCTTTTTGTTCTTCTTGGACTTCTCAGACGCTATTGGCTAATGTGTTTATTTTGCTCTGTAGTAAGATGTTTCTTTGGAATTTAGATAATAAACATTATAGCGTCTGGTTATATGCTATGTAGTTCTTTTTTTTTTTTTTTGATATCTACCTCGCGTATGTATTAGACCGAATCCGTTCGATTTCTGAAAACTAAAAAGGATTACTAATCCTTAACTTTTCGAGAAATCCTTTATCAATGGTTGTGAATGACTGATTTTTTCCATCTTTTCAACCTTGGTTCTGTAGGGGCAAGTCAGAAAGATTGAAAAAAATAGAACCATCTGATTTGATTCGTTCTCCATAGCCATGAGATGATCATCTTAGATTAGTCCTTTTGTCAATGGATGTTCCTTTTACACTCGTAATCTCTAAAGGATGAGATGAATCATTTCTCCGGACAAAAGAAGATTATAAACACTTACTCAAAATCACTTATCAGATTCCATTGTGTAAGACACAATTTTTTCTGAAGGATTCACAATGGTATATATGATTTGTGCAGGCTTCTAATGCCTCCTAATACCCCTTTTTTCAAATAATTTTACGAATAAGCTTTTTGTACATTAAGTACATTTTTTTTGGAACTGCCATTTAAAATTGAATTGATTATTCAGAGTTTTTTTTTTTTTCAATGCAACAACTAATGAATACTAATAACATATGAATGAAAGACCACTGCAATAGAGTTACATGGACCAAAAAGTCAAAAACCATTATGTCCTTGCATGCTCACATATGATATTATTTATGAAATTCATAAATGGTAAATAATTTTGAAACCACTGCAAAAGGGGAAGTGATTATTTTCTGGAGCATTACTTCAGAAATTTATCCCATATCTCTGGAGTTTGGACCTTCCTGGACTCCGCTCTTAGTTGATTGTTCAAACCATGCTAGGGGTTGCTCTTGTAGTTGATGTCTTACGGGCCTAGAAATTACATGCTTAGAAATTGGCCTCAGGGAACTTCTAAGGGATCAAGACAATTGGCAATGTTGTACTTTTGTTGTACCATTTCTATCAGGATGCCTTCTCTATTCAAGATGTATGTGTCATTTCTTCCTATAACATATTATTGTAATTCTTTGTTTGATGTCTTTTTATTGTTACTCATTCAAAAAAATTAAGCTACATTTAGAAGATTCTATTTTATTTTTCAGAAGCCTCTGAAATTAAGAAATTTTGCAATTTTGTAACTGATGCATTTATAAGATGATTTTGACTGATGATATATTCTGATAGGTGTAGTTCACTTCAACCAGATATTGTTTATCTTGTTATATTCATATTTCGTACAGAAAAGTTGTTCTATCTTTTCTACTGGGTTGCATCATTGCAGTCATTTATATGTTTCTAGAACTGGAAATCACACTTTTGCTTTCTTGTCATGTAGTTATCAAGTTTGAATACACAATGGAATAACATTGTGAAGCAGACACAACTACACATGAATTTATTAGAGCCATTCGTGGCGTTCAGGA
Source organism: Beta vulgaris subsp. vulgaris (assembly GCF_026745355.1). Lineage (NCBI taxonomy): Eukaryota > Viridiplantae > Streptophyta > Magnoliopsida > Caryophyllales > Amaranthaceae > Beta > Beta vulgaris. Next base: position 61,822,917 of record NC_079206.1, on the reverse strand, counting down.
AAGTCCTGCTCCAAATTTTAGGTTGTAAGGATTGTACAGTTCAACATCTTTTGCAGTCATCATCCATTCTCCGCAAGGTATATTTCTTAGTTCAGACAACTGTATATGCTTGTTAAGATTATTTACCAATTTATTTATTCATTTTATTATCTATTACAGGGCTCTATGTTCTCTCAAGCTGCTGGATGTTTACATGAGTTCAAGTTCATGTGCATGCAGTTCGGTGGTCAAAATACAAGCTTATACTGGTGTGGCAGGGTAAATATTTTTTACAATGTCAACGTAGCTACATGTGTGATAGAAGAGCAGAAAGAAAGTACACTATGCTACTGCAGTAAATGCAAACAAAAGGAGAATTATAGTTGCTGAGCAATGATTCGAGCCTAAGTGATTATAACTATAAATTTATGAACATTAATACTCTTTAGTAGTGTTACGTAGGTGGTGTCAAAACATTGCCGAATTCCCGCTGTAAAAAAAACATTACCTCATTTACGCTGTCTCATGGAGGGAATATGTATAGCTTTTCCTAAGCTGCAGCTATATATCTATGATAAGTTGGCTTGGGTTTTAAAATATGGATAGCATTATGTGGTGATAATGTTGTGTTGCCATATAGAATTCGACCTTGCCCTTTAAATCTGTCACTGGAAAGCACCAAGTTTATGTGTTTTTAAGGCTACTATCCTCATGTCGTCAAAGCGCTCAATTCATCAACATAAGTTAATCATAGTAGATTGGTAATTCTATGAGTATATGTTATGTTTGAATCAACACTGTAACTTAGGGTGTTGGGGAGATCGATCCCTGTGATCCCAGTGAGAATTTCCCAGAAATGGCCTTTAGAATGAGGGATGCAGTTTTCAGTGGAAAATCGATGGATATGAAACAGAAGAAGAAAATATCGTCTATATACTGGGTAAATTTGCTAATATATCATAATCATAATTTTATCATAGGTCATGTAACTGTAAAGAGCTGTAGCTGAAATTCAACATAAAAAACATGAGAAAATAAATCATAATCCCAGAATTATGATCAATCTCTTTGAGTGAACTCAGGCAATCTTACAGGAGGTGGTGTGCGTTAGATGTTAGTTGAGAGCCAAGAAGCCTATTCAAAGCTATCAATTAAAGAATTTGTCCACATCAGCAATTACCTCTTGCTGTACCCCCCCCCTTCCTTTCAATATAATCTTCATCAAATCTGTCCACCTTGATTTCAGTAACCCAATGTGTACTGTAAATGTATGAATGGTTTAACATGCTAAGAAATAACAATATACCAAAGGATGGGGCCTAGTTAAGATTGAGGTGCTGTGAGGTTCGAATCCCCCCTCCCCTTATTTGTACTTTGTACTACCTTCGTGACTCATATGGATCAAAAAAAAAAAAAACAATATACGAACTTAATGGGCCATAATTAGCATTAATGTCAGAATTTAACTGAAGAATAGGTGGAGTCTATTACAAAGACTCCAAGATGGCTCTTAAACCCAAAAGATTATTAGCATTAACAGTGTTTCTGAATTGTGATTGCAGCTTGAAGAGGCCAAGCTTCTGCGAGCACAAGGTCGGCAAGAGATGGCTATCAACCTTGCAAAATATATTGCAGATGAGAACCAATCAAGTGAAGAAGCATCAGAAGTACATCGTTTGGTTGGAAAGTGGCTTGCAGAAACGCGATCTAGCAAGTCAGTTATCAAAACCATGCATGTTTTTCTGTGTATAATCATGATTGATCCTATAGGCATTTTATGTTGAAATGGATACAGCTCAAGGACAATATTGGAAAAGTACTTGAAGCGTGCAGTGACATTTGCTGAGGATCTTAAAGCTGTCAACAGAAAATCTTTGGACAGAAAGTGTCAAACACGTTTCCATCTTGCACATTATGCAGATGCACTATTTAGAAGTCATGAAGACAGGCTAAATTCTAGTGAATGGCAAGCTGCTTTGCGTTTGAGGAAACACAAGGTACTAGTTAATCTAGTTAGAAAGCAATAGCGAAACAGCAAGCCAAGTGAAACGAATTAATTCAGGAAAGTCTGTTTCCATGCAGAAAATGGAATTGGAAGCTCTCATTAAGAGATTCAGGAGTTCAACAAAGGCAAGTGGGCACTCTCTTATTGGCCTATTGGCTATAACTTCTTCCTCATCCACATCCCGATAGATGAACTAGTGCCCCCTATTCAAGGAAAAAATAGTGCATCGAATGCTGGAGCTTTATGAAACTTAACATCCTTGAAATGTGACTGTTTTTTTTTTTTTTCCTTTTTTCTGTCATACAGGGAGAGAAAACAGACTATTCGCTAAAAATACAGGAGTTGCAAAGGCAACTTGCTTTGGATACTGAGGTTGCCGAAAAATTACAGGTATTTATATTGACTGTATAATTTCTGCATCTTATTCATGTACATGCTGAGTTACATCTGCCCTGGAGTTGGATAATGCATATTGATAATATGTGCTGGTGCGTGTGCATGCCAGAGAATGTGATGATTGAAATGTTCTGTGGCATGTCCTGTGACATTTCCTGCATCCGATGTTTGTTGTCCGTGCTAGGGGATATCTGAAAATAAACATTAAGTCTGAGTATTGGCATGGAGTTAAATCATTTTCCACTAGAAGAACACATTAAATACTTCTGTGAAATTTGAATAATTAACTTGACAGACAAATATACGCATTGACATTAGCAATGGGATGGAAGGAATTCTATTATATGTGTGTTTCATTGTTGCACTTCATCAGTCATATTACATGTGGCTGTAAATATTATTACGCCATTTAGGTTCCTTTAATTGATCTGTTTCTTCCTTTCTTAATCTACAATTTCTGATTAGTGTAATTGAAGCAAAAAAAATTCCCTCTGACATTATTTTACATATTTCAGGATGACAGAGACAATTTTTTAAACCTTGCACTGGAGGGATATAAACATTGTCTGGTATTAGGGGAGAAATACGATGTGAGAGTGGTCAGTTCTCCATTCATCTTTTTCTGATATGTAATGTTTGGATCTCTTCCTTTTGCTCCACTTTAGAGAAGTTTGTAACATCTTTCTATTTCAGGAGGATAGACATACTGTAAAACCTCAGTTTTTACAATGCTGAAATTGATAGAGAACATACATTTTAATAATTTAATAACTTTGACTTTAGCGGAAAATACCATGATCTGGTTGTCCGCACTACATTGGCCCAAATACTAGATTAGTTAAAGAACATATGAAATTAGATAATCAATCCCTAGAGGAATGCATTCTTCGATAGCAGAGTCTCAATACCTGAAGATTGAACTCCCATAAAGTAACCCATTCTTAAAATGAAAATTAAGCAATTAACCTGCAAATTAAATATACAAGCCACAACCATTGGGGATAACTGAGAGTTCTCCTCGCCATAGGTTAATAAGAATAAGGCCACATAATTTTCTCATAGATATAAATAAAATTAAATATAAAATAATCCAGCATCAAAATGAAACTAATTAAGAAGCATGCTTAAGAACTGAAAATAAATAAATCTAGACTCCAAAGTTAAAATGTTATGAATCATAGCCAAATGGAATTGAAAGAAGAATGGACACAAGTCTGCATGAAAAACGAAGATTATGATAACCTGCTTTTGTTCATGGTGTCTTTTTGATGTAACTCCTTAGAAGTGCCATCATAATTTTCCTTAGAACCTAGCAGAAAACACTATTATCTTTCTAGTATAATCATATTATCTTTCTTGTTAATAGCAAAAAACAACTGTCTTTGTTGTTTTATGTTAAACTGAATTTAATGAATCGCAGTTCATTATTGAATTAGATGTTTTTTATTTCTATTACTATCAATGTTTGAACAGGTGATTTGCATTTGTTGGATAGATATCATAAATGAATCTTGTTTCATAATATTTTAAATTTATCTAGGGGTGTAGAATTTCTGAAAGGGGCCACAAAAGTTACAGATGGTAGTTACATCTTGCTCTTTACTCATCTATATTTGACCACTACTCCACTAGTTGCTTACATGGTTTGTAGAGGCAGCATACTTCATGCTTGTTGACTAGTTCTTTAAAGTTCTTTATGCGTTTGTGGATGTATTATGTATTGAATTCAGCAAGTGTGTTTTACAAACGCTAAATGCAATTGCTGACATTGTTTCAGGTATTTCGACTTGTTTCAATCTGGTTTGGGCTCTCTTCCAGGCAAAATGTTATCAAGGCTATGGTTAACACTGTCAAAGAGGTATGCATAAATGTTGTGAACACTATGCAGTGTCTATAAACAGAACACGTTTTTTGGTGGGTTTAGGTTTTAAAGGCCTTGAGTGGCTTGTAGAAGTTGTCACTAGGTATCATTAGTCCTTACTAAGTAGTTAAGTACAAACTGCTCAAAAGAAGCGGCTTGTTTAGCATAAATGCAGATTCATTCTTGTGATGATACACGTGCATCATAATCAACTATCAACTTCTCAAATTGTATTCTAGTTTCACAGGAGTTAAAAAAATTGTAATATATTGATTTTTGCGTAATGTATGTTTTACCTTAATGTTTGCAGGTCCAGTCATACAAGTTTATACCGCTTGTCTACCAGATTGCATCTAGGATGGGCAGCACAAAAGAGGTTCAAGGTCCCCATAGCTTCCAGGTATATCAGAATGCATGCATGTTCTGCCTGCTAGGTTTCTTGCATCTACACAGCAAGAAATGTACGTAGAAAGAATGTCCAATATGATGTGTTGGACTAAGTAGCATTGAGTCGGGGATGGAAATGTAAATGGATAGGGGCGAATCTGAAAATTCTGAAAACTAGTGCAGGAAATAGCAATGTTTAACATAATTATATAAATCAGAAAATTTGATAAAAACCATAAAGTGGGAAAAAGAATATTTACAAGTTCCAAGAAAGTAAATTATAAAGGACAAGCCACAAAAGCAAAGCAATAGAGAAACAGTAGCACTGAAGAAAAGAAAGAAAGCAAAAAATAAAATAAAGAAGGGAAATGTCAAATTTTAGTTTCTACAAAGAAAGAAAACAGAGAAAAACGGAGAGAGGACATAAGCATTGGTAGGTGTGTTTAATAGTAACTACTGTTATGCTTTCAGTTTTTCGATATTGGGCATTGATAAATTAGTAGATCTAATAACTTATATACAATTCCAACATATACTGCTGTCCCTTCATGTTTCAAGCCAATGCTAATTCTGAGCCTATGCATCTATTGAACATCTAAATTAAATTATGTCTAATAATACCCAAATATGAAACATTCTGTTCAAAAGAATTGACTGACTACCTTATATATTCTGCAGTTTGCGTTGACTTCACTTTTGAAGAAAATGGCCATTGAACACCCATATCACACCATTCTACAGGTACACTAACTGCTACATCCTCTGTAATGATCATATATGGGTTCAGGGAGGAACATTGAGGTTTCTCAGCCTTCCCATTTACTGGCATCTTTCAATTCTTTATTTTGTCTCTTTATTCTATGGTTGATGGCTTGACGCTGGGCAGTGGTTTTCTATGATTTCTAACTAAGATGATACCTTGTCTTTGTTTCTGGACTTCTCTACTGTATATTACTTTCTTTGGCACCAGCTTCTGGCTCTTGCAAATGGTGATCGAATAAAGGATAAACAACGTAGTAGAAATTCATATGTGGTTGATATAGATAAAAAGCTTGCAGCAGAAAATCTTTTGGAGGAGTTACAATCACATCATGGGAGCATCATCAAGCAGGTATTCACATGATTTTGACCGTATTAGGTTGTGTACGCTGCCCTTTTGGTGTTTGTTTATTATCTCGATACTCTATACCCAGCCTAGTTTGGCTTGACTTGAGTTCCAAGGTTGGATTATAGTGCAGATGTGAGTCACTAGCGGAGATTTTATTATTTTCTTATATGCTATTTAGATGAGTAATGGGTATATTCATTTATTATGTAGATGAAACAACTGGTGGAGATCTATATTAGACTCGCGGAGTTGGAGACAAAGAGAGAGGTTAGTGCAGACTTTTTTTTGCTTCTTGGGCTTTCTAGAATTTGCGCTTCTGGCTATGTATATGTTGATTCCTTAGAGCTGTAACATTTTGAAACTAAGTTGTAACAATTTCTGATATTTAGCTTTCTGAAAGACTGCTCAAGCCTTTTTTGTTGACAGGATACCAACAAGAAAGTTAACCTTCCAAGAGATATTCGAAGTGTTCGGGAACTCGAACTTGTATGTTTCTTACCATAATCCATGATTGTGTACGTCAGACTTCATAGAGCATTAAAGCCAAAAGTGATTATAATGAATACGTAAGAGTAGTCTGTTTAGATTACTTTTTCCCTTAATTATTTATACTGCTACCCTTAGTAAATGCAATATTCTCCTGTTGGGTGGCCACTAACTTATTACATATTTATATTGCTCCAGTGAAAAAAAAGTGAATTTTGCCTATGATTACATTAGATTTTTACTCACTGCATGCTCTATCTATGTGTTGAACTGTTGATTACATAAGAGATGTCTCCCATAACACTTACTTCCCTTAAATAGCTCCCCTTAAATAGCTCATCATAGTAGTTTTGACATATCATGATGTGGGAGTGATGACCTATATGTAATGTTACGGTTTCTTGTGGAATTAGTCATCTGCAGTCATAGACTCATACCTCATAGTAGCTTCCCTGGCGCTTCAAAATTGAAATGGAATCACAGGAGTAACACCCTGCAACATATTGAACTAGTGTGTCTTGTTCAAATGGTTTCTCGTTTTGCCATTCTCTATCTCACAATTGTTTCTTTGATTTCATTTTGGATATATCCTGTATTTTTTGTAGTTGTCGAGTTTGGGAACTTATGCTCTTCAGTGTTCCAAACAGACCATAGAATCTCATATTTTGTAGATATTCTAAAATATTGCTGAAATCGTATATTTTGTAGATATTTTAAAATATTGCTGAAGTCTAAAAATACTTGTGTCGACTAGTAAATTATAGTTAGTGCATGCAACCTCATCCTGTTAGATGTCACTCCACACCCATATGCCTTAAAAAGTCAACATATCTCACTGTGTACCCACTGTACCGAATCTTCTCTTTTGAAAAATAAGGACCGCCTTCTAGAGGTGAATATACCTTAGTGTTTCAAGGTTGCATATATTGTGAATCTCATCTAGGGCCACAAAAATTATACTGATCTGTCAAAGGGTCGAAATGCAATGCTATCATGCTTCTACTCTTGTCTTGAACAACTTGGAGCTGGGCACTGTCACTGAGTTTCCTTCTTCAAATTGATTCCTCAGGTACCAGTATTGACATCTAATTTCGCTGTTGATCGTAGCTGTCAATATCGTGCAGGGACGTTTCCTCACTTCAAAGGATTGGGTGATTCAGTTGTGTATGTTCAAAAGAACTGAAAATGACAAGTTGGTTGTGTCTTCTATTTTTGAACAGTATTTAATCAGATTGTTCAATAATCAAATTGATGGACTTGCCTTTTGCAGAGTGATGAATGGTATCAATGCTCCAAAAGTGGTTGAGTGCTTTGGGTCTGATGGTAAAACATATAGGCAATTGGCAAAATCTGGAAATGATGATCTGAGACAAGATGCGGTACTCTATTGAACCGAAAGTTTTGAGTTCATTATCTCCTATTTTTGTTCCTCATTCAATTATTATCTACTATTATCAGAGCTATATGCAGCTTAAATCTCGCCTTATCTTAGCGAAAAACATGTATTTGATGTTCTGTGCATCTGTGAGTTCCATAGACATTGTTTTCTGTAGCAAGTTTAATTGGTGTGTGCTTTCAGGTTATGGAGCAATTTTTTGGCTTGGTGAACACATTTTTACATAATAATCCAGACACCTGGAAAAGGAAGTTAGGAGTACGCACATATAAGGTATGTACTTTTCCTTCCTGATGTATTCTGTGATTATTTCTTTTACCCACATCAATGGTACTGAAGTGTGCTTCGTCACGAAGCTGATTCATGTGCATGAAGCCATGAACCACCTTTACTATGGTTTGCAAAGCATCTGGCGTACTTGTTTCCAAGTGCAGATGTTTATGGAGACGGATGCCTCTTGGACTAATTATGAAAAGTGTGCTGCAGGTTGTGCCTTTTACTCCTAGTGCTGGTATTATTGAGTGGGTAGATGGTACACTTCCCTTGGGTGAATATCTTATAGGCAGGTGAGTTTGATTCAAAGTAAATTATCTTACCCCATTCTCTAAATTTTAAGTAATAAAAAATATCAAATGTTTTCTGCTGGTCAGTTCGCGTTGTGGAGGAGCACATGGGCGTTATGGTGCAGGAGATTGGGCATTTTCTAAATGCCGGGAGCACATGATGAGTGTATGTTTTCTTTGCCTTTTTTTTCACTATATTTGGCCTTTTAACAAGTTCACTTCTTTTTAAAAAGAAAAAAACCTGCAGTTTTATGTTCAACCCATCTATTTAATTCTTTTAGGTGAAAGACAAGCGCAAAGCATTTCAGGAAGTCTATGAAAATTTTAGGTAACTGTTCTTTCAGATAACAGCTTACGCTTTGATATTTAGGGACATTGCCTGGCTGACATGATGATCCTTGCAGGCCTGTCATGCATAATTTCTTCCTCGAAAGATTTTTGCAGCCAGCTGATTGGTTCGAGAAGAGATTGGCTTATACTCGAAGTGTTGCAGCCAGCTCAATGGTGCGTATTGTCAAGTCTGAACTCTTGCCTTCTTTTTGGGGTCTATGCCGGGCTGCAAGGGTATTGATGTAAAATGGGGCCTGTCTCCAAGTCTTGGATACCATCTCCCAAGACTCATCTATTTGATCCCAGCAAAATGTCTTCTGCCAATATTATTAAAATATTTTCTAAATATGTTGCCATGGTCTAAATTTCATACAATTACAATGCGAATTGACAGTAACAAATTAACAAGCATTCCTGAAGTTGCCATGCGAGCTTAGGTTTTACAAATTCATTCGACTTATGGAACTACAACACTAGTCCAATATGGCTTCACATATTAGTGGGGGTCTAGACAGATGTTTTTTGTTTCACCTTTAACCAATCAATCTAATTAGAATGGTAGAGAATCTAAATATAAATGTTCATCAAAAGGCATGCAGATGTAATAGGTAAAGAACACACAATTATAGGCTCCACATAATCATATAATCTATAGTTGGTGGCAGTAGCTTTTAGTAATTTATACTTCTTAGGGAGCGTTTTGTTTATATAATTCTGGTATGAGGTATGGGTTTAGAATAAGCAAAACCCATACCTAGTGTTCGTGTAATAAATTGATAGATTTGAAACCAATACCTCAAACCCATAACGTATGTGGTTTAGAAACCCAAGGGGGGAGGTGGATATGGCTCATACCAATACCTCTAGGTGTCAAAAAGAAGAAAAAATTTCATTCCGAAATAAAACACATGGTATTAGGTATCAAGTTCCAAACCTATACCATCTTGATTTCATTCCTGATTCCAAACCCATACCACTATATGAACCAAATGATCCATTACTTTCTTAGGGTATATGGATTTCAAGATCCTCACTATTCATCCTCACAATACCCATGCTTCCTTATTGGTGTGCTCTATGCATATGTAATTCTCGTCCTGGCTATATTCCTTTCCGTCATCCCTCGTGTTTTTTTCCCCTTTTTTTGGTTCCTTCATCTTTTCCCTCTTGTTCTTCTGTTATCGACTTATCGTCCTCTCTTGAACCTTTCTGTTACATTTAGCATTGGTTATCATTTCTCTGCCTCTCAAACCTTTTTATTTTTTTTGAGTTAAGGATATAATGAAGTTTTGGAATGTCTTCTCCCAAGGCTATATGCCAGTCAAATTTCTTTGTAATGTGGACCGTGAACCTTTTGGGACCAAATTTGACCCTTGATGTTCACTATGAATCGGAAGATGTTATAAACCATAATTTGTAGTATATATGAATCAAACAGTATTACTTATTTATTGTAAATTAGTCCTTTGGTCAAAAAAGGCACTGTGACTAATAAAAAAGTTTGGAGGTAGTATTAGCAAGTAGGTTAATCAAGTAGATTAAGTTTAATCAACCCACTAACTGCATTGACCTATAGATTAGCTTCAATGTAATTCTGTAGTACCTACTTCTATAGCTATGCAAATTTGTTATGCTTGATTTATGAGAATTCATTCACCAGATCACTTCAAAAGTCAGGAAGATTGTATCCCTTCCAAGTGATCATTTCTGCACACCTTACATCTGAATCTTTCTTGCATGTCTTTGACTTGAATGTCTTGTTATCTAGGATAACTATCATCTCAGCTGTAAACAGTGATCTTTATCTTCTAGAGATTTTCTAATACTTGCATTTCTCCGCTTCCATAGGTAGGGTACATTGTTGGACTGGGAGATCGACACTCCATGAACATTTTGATTGATCAGGCTACTGCAGAAGTTGTTCATATTGATCTTGGTGTAGCTTTTGAACAGGGATTGATGCTTAAAACACCAGAGCGGGTTTGTCTATACTCTGATGATCAGTTTTGCGTAAATGTAGTGTTCTCATGTTCTCGTTTTGTTGATTATGTGAATCCAATTATCTTTTCAAGGTACCATTCAGGCTAACACGAGACATCATAGACGGGATGGGCGTCACCGGGGTCGAAGGTGTTTTTAGAAGATGTTGTGAGGAAACACTCGCTGTGATGCGAACTAATAAAGAAGCTCTCCTGACTATTATTGAAGTACTGCCAGCTCATGAAATCTCTTATCTTCCCGGAAGATCTTAATGAACTTGTTACCATCTGTAATTTACCTTTTTACTGACATGCAGGTTTTTATTCATGATCCTCTTTATAAATGGGCTCTATCTCCGCTGAAGGCATTACAAAGGCAAAAGGTAATAGGTCATATGCCTTTTATCTTATGCTAAATTATGAAGGCAATCCGCAGAACTGAATTAGTATCTAGTATGAAATAGTGATAGGCTGTAGCTCCGAACTTGCAACAGCTAACATAATTATGCACTTTACAATTTCTTGTGCACAAGGTCAAGAATTTAAGATCATGCTTGTTAGTGGAGTCTTCATTCTTCTGTGTTAAATGATAAGGAGTGAAACCCTATGGAATCTGCAGCACTTGAGAGAAGTAGACTATTGCTAACAGAAGAGTCATTGACCGACTTGATTTCAATTTGGTTTCTACCATATAAAGGAGGTTATCAAACATTCGGTTCAGTTTTTCAGATCAGTTTCGTTTATTTCAATCCATGTCATATCTAGGTCTGTTGCAACTTAGTCATTTCAATCCAAGTCACATTTAGCCGATTTAGGTCATGTTTATTTGGAGGGGTCAGGTTCTCTTCTTTCGAGTATATTTCGGGTCTGATCCAGACCATTATAGTCCAATGATTGGGCACAATTTTGCCAGTTTATTGTGTAGCAGGAATCCTTTGCGTAATGTGTTCTTTTTATTTTTGCATATTTGTTTTTCCCCACAGCTCATGCACGTGCTGGAGAAATCAAATAATGAAAAATTTGATCAATTTTGAAATAAATTGCCGCTTCAATGTCTATCATCCGTAAGTGATGCTCATTCATGATTTTTTGCCTTTTGACAGGAGACAGATGATGATCTAGAGACCAGCTGGGAGGACTCGCAAGATGAACATGAAGGGAATAAGGACGCTGCACGTGCACTGATGCGTGTTAAACAGAAACTAGATGGATATGAGGATGGTGAAATGAGAAGTGTGCATGGACAGGTAAATTTTGCTAGATATCATTTGATGTAACAGATCAGTAGATACATTCGGTAAATAAGCCGCTTTCCAGCTCAAGGTTTTTTGTCTTCTCTGTGTCCCATTTGCTTCAGTCTTGCTTCTATTTGATGACACATAAAAGCACTGTCAAATTGTGTTCTGCTTTGCCTATTTTATTGTTTTACATGAGGTCCATATTGAAACGGAGTTCCACATAGCCACATAGGTAAATACTCAACCACCCAACAACAAAAAAAAGGCAAGTACAGGAACAACCACCTCGTAGTAAGGTTCCCACCAGGCAAAATTTTTCTTGTGGACTGTCTTCTTTATTTTCAAATTTCAACTTAAAATCTTGTATTTGATAAGATATGTAATACCATGAAAAGATGTTTGTGAACCAAGAAAAAGAGCTGTTTGTAACATGTTAGAATGTTGCTTCTTGCTCATGCTTCTATAGTTATTAATCCATCCAACATATTAATGTGATAAAATTCATACAAAATGTTTTTCCCACGCCCAGCAGATGAGTTTATTTCCAGTCCACGAAATACCTGATCGGCAGATTTTACTGAATATCCTGTGTATCTGTTATGCATCTTATGGTCATACATTTGGAGTTGTTTGCACTCTTGTTATATCTTTCTGTTTGGGTCGTAATAGCCTATCTTTGTGTTGCAGGTTCAACAGCTGATCCAAGACGCGATTGACCCAGAGAGGCTATGTAACATGTTCCCTGGATGGGGTGCATGGATGTAAAGAAACAGGGTCACCCTAAAAAGTTCGCTGTATATCTGGTCTTGTTCCCCAACCTTCTCTCCATGTAATCCTTTTCCTATGTATTTTTTGTAGTGCAAATGCGCCATGTACATATATGTATACCAAGGTGCTGCTTTGCGAGTTAGAGAATTGTACAGTGAGGTTCATTCTATTTTTGAGGGAGAAATCTTGCATTTTGAGATGTAAATGAATCTTATAGTAATCAGAAGAAAAGTTTCTTCAAGCATCAGATATTAAAAAAAAGAGAACGTATTGTGTCGGACTCGTCCGACCATAATCTTTGGTCGGACGACTTTCAGGTGGTTCCAATTTTTTTTCAGTTAGTTTTAATTTTCTTTCAGGTAGTCTTAATTTTTTTTCAGGTAGTCTTCATTTTTTTTCAGGTAGTCTTCATTTTGTTTTCAGTTAGCCTTCTTTTTTTTTCAGTTGGTTTTTGTACTTCAGTTAGACTTACTTTGGGTTTCAGTTGGTCTTTATTCTTTTTCAGGTAGTCTTCATTGTTTTTCAGGTAGTCTTTATTCTTTTTCAGGTAGTCTTCATTTTTTTTCAGGTAGTCCAACTGAAAAAAAAAAAGTCCAACTGAAACAAAACAAAGTCCAACTGAAAGAAACACAAAGTCCAACTGAAAGAAAACAAAGTCCAACTGAAAGAAAACAAAGTCCAACTGAAAGAAAACAAAGTCCAACTGAAAGAAAACAAAGTCCAACTGAAAGAAAACAAAGTCTAACTGAAAGAAAACAAAGTCCACCTGAAAGAAAACAAAGTCCAATTGAAAGAAAATTTCAGGAGCTTGTGTTGCTGCAGTAGCCATGGAAGAACCTCTGGTTGTTGACATGAACTTAGATCCATCATCGGAGTTCCAATTCCGACAGCCACATATATATTAAACACTTGGGACGTGGCATGCTTCATAGAAGCATATGTGTAAATAAAGAATGAAAATTGCGATACTAATAATAATATTGCGTTGATTTGCCGACCAATTATTGATGTTGCTTTTTAACGAGCAAAATCATCTTCAACTCCACAAACGAATATCTAAATTTAGGTTGCCGGCAGCAAAACAAACAGAAGGGGTGGTAGCTGATGGGTACTCCTTTAACCATTCTTTAATCACATACACTTATTTTGGAGCGATAATTTTACGATGGTTAATTGTAGTTATAATAAGCAATTAGATTCAAAGAAAATAGCAGCGAGCAAACTTGGAAGATCACTGAGCTCAAGAAGAAGGAGCACACCCAGATGCAGGAGAGAGAAAGTTGTTGAAAATTTGAAATTATTCAAGACACAATAATTGACGCTGCTGTTGTTGGTTCATCGTTGTTGTTGTTGTGAGTTGTTGTTGTTGTCCGACCGAAAGTTTCGGTCAGACCGTCTGATACAATACTTTCACTAAAAAAAAAAAAGGTGGTACGTTCTCTTCTTGATATTGAATTTGGGTCGTTGTCTAATTTTAAATTAAAATTAGACGATGTCCTACAAGAGAAAAACAGCCTATACAAACCTTTATTGCAATTCACCCGTGTGCTGATCTCTAACTTCACTTATCCAGCCTTCTTTTTACGTTTTACTCTAAAACCCCAGTGCAATAATACTACTTTAGAGAGAAATATATTTGATTTTACAGATCAATTAAGTAGATTTTTTATTTATTTATCAAGAAGTATGATTAACTTCTGCTAATATAAATTTTTTATCCTGTCAAAAGAAAAACACAGGTGACAGGAATACAGGAGCAATATGTCACTGGCACCATTAGATTTTACCTTGCACATTTTTTACTAATCATCTTGATGAACCGTAAGTTTGACGCAATTCTCAATACAAAAATGTGAATCTTCCTGGCGAAAAGTTAGATTCTAAGATGGTTGGAGCTGCAACATACTTGGAGAATTCGATACTTCAATAATTATATAGTGATCATGATACAGATAGTTGCTAAAGGAAGAAGAAAAAAGAGGGCTTAGAATATTTCTTTTTAAATTCTAATGGAAGTAGGAAACACCTTAATGGTGAAGTATCCAAGTCACTACAACATATAAGAAGAATAGTAGTATTGACCAATAATAAGACTTTGTTCTTAAAGAAAAAGGCTAGGAAAATAAAATAATGTCTAAGATACAAAAAAAATTAAAAAAGGATGAAGATTTGGTCTTCCTTTTCTATTCCTTTCTCCTACATTCGACTTTTGATAAAGTTTATTTTGGAACCTTTTCCTATCCTAAGACTCCAACCATGAATGCATTTTACTTAGATTTGGCTACAAATATAAGGGGGCTAAGTAATCCCAAGATCACATTACAAGCTTTAAATATTCATTACCTTACTATTGCATTCAAGAATAATGAAATATTTCTTTTAAGTATAGTATATGATATGGAGAAAAACTCTACTATGTCGACACCTCTCTCACTGATCAATTGGCCTAAATTAATAGGTCATGTCTTTTGAGGATAGGGAGTTTGTACTTCTAAAAGGCCCGTAAAGAGGTTTTGATCTTATGATGAACTCAAGCTTATTATTAAGAGCATATGGCTTATTTACTATTTGATATTTTAGGAAGGTAATTACTAGATAAGCCTACAAGTTCACATAGCACTCGTTAGCATTTGCCTACATAATTCACACTTAATATTAAAATGTTAGAGACATAATATAAAAAAATTTTAAAATAAGAAGAAGGCGCCCTAATCGGACCGGAACCTTGCACAGGTCAATCCGGTTCGGGTTTACAGGCAAGGCTCCTTAGGAGTAGGGGGAAAGAAAACTTACTACACAACTAGAGTGCTTAAATTAAATAAGAAAATCAAATCATGCATGGAAGAGAATAAAATTAAAAGTATATATATTTTTACATTCTTCATTGATACTAAAACTGACTAATGCCTCTACCTACTAACACTGTTTTTATTTTTAATTTTTTTCAGTAAGATTCTTATATAGAGAATCTTCTTACAAGAATAAAACCCTAACTTTATTCTAGGACATAACTTAAGAAAATTAATCTAATGTCATTGTACTATATACTTCTTTCATAATCAACATTTTAACTTTTAAGTTTGTCAATATACAACTTTGACCATTAATATCTCTAATTATATATTTGTGAAAATTGTAAAAAAAAAAAGTGTAATCTTGCAAATATATATTGAGATAAATCCTACAACATCTTACATACTAAAATTTGTATTGTATATTATTCACATATTTTTTTTGTCAAAATAAGTACATAAATATTATAAAAGTCAAAATATTACAACAATTAAAAAACGAAGAAAGTATTCAATTTGCAGTGCATGGTGAAGTTGATAAAAAAAATTAAATTTTTTTACAGCGATTTATTAAGACATTTTTATCATTTATTACGTATAATGATAACTTTTTTGGGTACAGATTCGGGCTAGGCCCATGCTGCCCTACCTCAGGCCCCCAACCCAAACCCTTCATTGACAGCCTAAAACTTACATGAAGATGAAGTTTCGAACCCAACCCTTTGCTTAAAATTCTTTGTGGGAAGACACTGCTCTACCATCACTTCCTCACTTGATTTGGACGTAGTGAGTCAATTCGACATTATGGCTTCGTTTGGTAGGGCGTAAAACGTTTTCCCGAAAAATTGTTTTTTTCCATTTTCAGTTTTACATTGTTTCGTTGGCAAAAGAGTGTAAAACCATTTTCTCTTGGGGTAAAATTAGTCTCCCAATGATGGAAAACCATTTTCCTTTCAAGATGAAGGGAAAAATAATTTTTTTATCTCTCTTATATACTTTTCTCACTACCTCCTTACTTTTCCTTTCATTTTCCTTTCATTTTATCATTTTCCTTACATGAAACCAACCAACGGAAAACTAATTTTAAAATTGTGTTTTCCATTGTAAATAGTTTTCCATGAAAATCATTTTACACTGAAAATGTTTTACGTCCTACCAAACGGACCCTATATCTTTCTTGTAAAAAGGCTCTTGTGCGCTAAATGTAGTGAGAAATTACCAATTTTCTTGTAAAAAAGAAGTCCAAAGTACAAAAAGGAAAAAAAAAAAGACCAAGTAAGAAAAGAGGCACTATATCATTGCATGTTAGACCTTTCACGTCCACTCAGGAACTGTTTCAGCAATAGGTCGATTGCTATTTCATAGCATTTTGGACATTAATTAACTCCACTTAGCTATCTATTGCAATTTAGCTATAATTGTGCTTTATTTTAAAGGGAGGTTTTATGTCAAATCAAAGAAAAGATCAGGAAAAAAAAGGGGAGTTAATGTTCTTCTAGGGGGATGTTAAGATGTGAGGATTGGTATGTGTAGGTAAAAGCTAAGCCAATTTTTTCAAATTAGGATTGAGAAAACTTTACATGGTACTTTTATAGTTTTATTTCAGACTAAATTTTACAGCCTTTGTTTTAGAACACTTGACAATTGACATATATATTTGATAAAAAACACATATTATTAAAATAGGTGGTCTAATTTTAATATAGAATTAGATGAACTCAATTGACTTATTCTAACAAGTCCATTACATTTCACTCTCACCCAACATTATTCTAGTCATCCATTCTCTTCTCCTTCATTCCTTTGTTTTCTTGATTCTCGAAATACAACAAACAATTTTAAACAATAACTAGATAGTCTTACCGAACGCATTAAAATAGTCACTAAATGGATTAAATTAGTCATTGTATGGGTTAATGAATGTCATTATTGAATAGATTAAACTAGTAACGAAATAGATTGAACTAGTCTTTAAATAGATTAAACTAGTCACTATATCGAAAAAAGGTGGCATGTTATCTTCTTAATATTGGGTTTGTGTCGTGCTTAATTTTAAATTAAAACTAGTCGATCTCTTACAAGACTAACTGTATTAAAAGAGGGTCTCACAATAAATAGATCAACTCTAATTCTCTTGGGATCG
The DNA here is from genome assembly GCF_026745355.1 of Beta vulgaris subsp. vulgaris. Classification (NCBI taxonomy): domain Eukaryota; kingdom Viridiplantae; phylum Streptophyta; class Magnoliopsida; order Caryophyllales; family Amaranthaceae; genus Beta; species Beta vulgaris. The sequence continues at coordinate 61,805,486 of NC_079206.1, read as the reverse complement.
AATCTCCCCCCCTTACAAGAAGGTATTCCCGAATCCCCTATTGCAAGTGATTTCATCTTACAGATATGATGTTATATATATATTGTTGGTGTCAATGTTGTATAAGGGGGATTGAAAGTTAATGGGAAGTATATGTTCCCCCTCAAATTGCTGCCTTTTTAATTAGATTTTTAAAAACATTTTGAGTTCTATAATATGACTTTCTTTACTTCCAACAAAAAAGATCGATCAAAGAAAAAAAAAAGCAGAACATCCTTTAAAGAAAAGTCAAAAGATTTGTAGCTCGAGCCATATCTACTTACCCACATCATTAATTTTGATATGGACATCCTTCCGCCAAATTGACTTTCTGATTCTGTCGATTTTTACTTAGCCATCTATTGCCTTCTGCGATTCTACCTATAGTTTCTATGCCTTGTTCACTTATTGATTTTTATATTAAATTATAATTTCGTCTAAAAAATTATGTTAATAATAACACGATATAATTAAACAAGATCAAATTAAATTTGTGTTGACCGCATTCGAATTTCGGATATATCTCGATGTTGATGCTGTAACACCCCTCGGTGTTCAGGAGTCCACTAGCAGATATTGTCCACTTTGGTCACTAGCCCGCAATGATTTACTTTGTTGCAGAATCGAAGTCCTAACCAAAAACACTTAGCATATACTAGGTTGGAGTGTTCACCTCTTAATTAATAAACCATGTTTTGTTCTTCTTAACTTTTGATGTGGGATAGCCAAGATCTTAGTCACCTTCTCCCCTCTTTTAAGGAGCCTCCGTTCACGTAAACACTATAGGATATCGAAATGGTCCTAACTCTGATATCATATGTAACATGCATAAGTGTTGAGGAGCCTACAAGTAGATATTATCCTCTTAAGGTGCATAAGAGCCCACATCGGAAGTTGATGAGAACAAATCCTTCTTTATTAATAGGTGGACCGTGGACACTTCAACCTAGTAGAAGTCTTTTGGATAATATTTCGGTTCTGCACCAAAGCAAATCCTTGCGGACCTGTCCCGAAAGAGCACAATATCTACCTATGACATATGACAGTCCCAAACTATATATAAGAAAAATGATTAGGATTTTATGAGAAGGAAGAGAGAGAGAGAGAGGGGAGAGGAGAGGAGGATTGAAGCTAAATTAATACTTTAAAAGTTAAAATTGATTTTTGTTCATTGCCTAATATTTTTCTCATACGGATTTTTATGGAGTTAAATTGATTTTTCTATAATTGAAACTAGTTTTTGCTTATGAAAAGTAATAATGTTTACACTGACTAAAATTATTTTAAGTTGAAAAGATTAAGGCTTAATGGTGTCATATTGTTTTTACCTTTAAGAAGGGTTTTTAACTAAATCAAGACTTCACTAAACATGAAAAGGTGGTGTTTGTTGAAATAGCAACCTAGTATAATCTCTTTATCTTAGAAAAAATTGGGCACAAAGATCCAGAGAAAATATAAGGTTATTCATTTAAAAGAAATTGCAATTGATAAATGAGATATTATTTAAGATAGTGGCTATTAAGAAAAGATAGAAAAAGTAAGTCTCATAGATGATATATAGTAGTATATATTCTAGTTGAGTATATATTGTTCCTAAGTCAAATAAGAAAGAAATGGATAAATTACTTCATGACATCCATATTGGCATAATGAGTAATGTATTTAAAGACATAGAGTAACTTTTAGTTGCAAAAGTAGTATTTTGGGAAAAGCAATATAAATATAAATTTTAAGTTAGAGGGAACTCTTCAAATAGATATGATTATGAGTGATCCTTTTCGACTCAAAAGGCGCGGGTTTGATAGGAATTACTAACTGGGTTTTTCAAGTTTGACCTAATCCGACTAAATTTTTTTAAAATCAACTGGATTTTGGACATCGCAAGTTTTGACCAAATCTGAATTTTTTGGCAAAATTTGGCCCAACCCAAACCGAAAAAGTTCTCTTACCAGCCCAAAATAGTGGGTTTAAGCACAAAAATATTGACTTGGTCATATGCTAGGTATGGTTCAACCTGAGACTTAGGTCTCAAATGCAATTTGGTCAAAATCTGGCTTGACCAGCCTGACCGCTCAATGATCAATTGTAACTTGGAGTTGCTTTTATGGAGACCTACAATCCTCCTTTACCTACTTATATGAGGTAGCTAGTTTAACCTACCTTTATAACCTTTCTAATAATATCTCCCATATACGAAGTACTAGTCGCAAACACCCTAACACCTGGGCAGGCATATTGTCCCCCCCCCCCCCCCCCGACCTATGGCTCCAAACAGCGAACTCAATAGCTAGCTACAGGACCAAGCATCCCGTCTGGACCAATAATAAGCTACTCATCGGAGCAGCATTATTGCTCGCGTAAACTGTCGTTGGATCTTGTAACTACACTTTATAGATTTCATATAAGGGGTTGTGATCCTTGCTCCCCAAAGCTTGTCCCTAATAAAGCTTTATCTAGGAGATTTTCTCTTGTAAAGTCCTCGTATGGTAATCAATGACGACATTAATCTATCCACGTTAGGTAACTTAATATATCAAGGACCTTCCTAAATTATATCATATTAGTCAAATAGATCCTCTTAAAAGATTTGGGATATCTCCTAAAATCAATCTCTAGAGAAGTTTTCTCGATCACAAAAATTTATGTCGCAAATATCCATTTCCCAGGTGAGCACCATGTGCCTTTTACGAGGATATAATCCTGGAAAAGTTAGTAGATTCAGGATAATTAAAGCTGGCAATACTGAACAACCGTTATTAACTACAATTGATAAAAAGTTGTTATATTTGTGTTTTCAGTTGGTTAACTTAGAATTTAGCACGTGTTCTCTTTTTAATTAAACACGTCATTTAAGTGTAATCTTAACGGCTAATCTTTCCTTTTCTTTTCCTTTTCTCATTGTGATGCTAGCAAAATAATCTGAAAACAAAACAATAAGTTGACCAAAAGAATATTTCTATTATAAGTTATAAACCCCTCAAATCAAATTTGGATTTCAACATCATCTTAATTCTAAAATCATCATCATCATCATCATCATCTCCCTTCCATACCTATTACAAAATAAACTTATCCTTTATTCAAAAAAAACAACCCAAAATCACTAGTTTTCTCCTAATCTACTATCACAAGTATCTCACCAAATTCCCAAAATAGACAACCATCAATAATAAAGATATCAACAACAACAAAAAAAAAAACTTCTCACACCTTTACCCCACGTTTCCTACGTGGCACAAACAAAAGTTCAACCATCACCCACACTTCTTCATCTAATTTACTTACCCTACAAGGCTAAATTCCAAAAATAAAACACTTAATTTCCCCCAACTCCTCAAAAGGGCAAAATCGTCAATTCACTACCCCCACAGTTTTTTCCTTCCCAAGTTTCAAAGTCACATTAAAAATTTCCCCCCTTCCTCTTTTAGTAAACCGACGGCGAATCTAATCACCCAAAACAACCCTATTTTATTAATTTCTTCCCCAAAATACAATTTGCAAATTTAAACCGCCAACCTTTTTTTTAACCCAAAACCATAAACCGGGTTCCTAATTCAAGTCGGTTTCTTCTGTTACGTACTTCATTTTCTCTCTCCTCCACCGCCTTCTCTAATCTCTTATCTATATATACCTTTTCCCTCCTTACTTTTTTCCGACAATACAAATTGCATGAACTAAGAAATACATTCTACCACAAAAAAATTATTTTCTTTCCTTCAAGATAAAGAAATCATACCTTCTTCTTCTTCTTCAATGAGATTGTTATTATCTTCATAATAATATCATCATATCTCATCCTCAAATTCTTTGATTTCTCTGATATTTTTTTTTATAGATCGAATTTCTATTAATGGAAACTTGCATTCAACAACATGATGTTGTTCAATTCTCCAAAGAGAATTTCATCGCCGTCGCTGGTGAATATAACGGTAATTTTTCACGATCACTATCAGATTCAGCTTCCGATTGCGAAAGTGGTGTAACCGGAAGTTCTTCATCATCGTCATCTTCTGACTCTAGACGTCGTCGCCGGAGATCGAATCTCCGGCGAAGAATCTTCGACGAGAATCTTGCTGTTGAACTCTCTGAACAAGAGAGAACTCATGAGGTGATTCGCCGGAGATTCCTTTCTGCTATGAGAGATGATACTAAAGTTGTCTCAATTCATAAGAGGATTTGGTCGTCTGATTTCTCTGCTCAAGCTCGTGTTCAATCATTTCAAGTTCACTCCAAAGCTTTAGCCTCTAACAACAATGGCGGCGCTGGAGCTTCTCCTAATTCTATGAAATTCGCTTGGTTTGGCGGTTCAAAAGAAAGAATTCATCACATTTTATCTCGTGGTTTTAGCTTTAACGATATTCGAGATAACATTAATGCTGCCATTTTTCTCTCTCCTGATCATTCACCTGTCAACAGGTAATTAAATTACTTCATACTTAACACAATTCCTTGTAATTTTCATTAATTTCTCATTAGAATTGATTTTTTGACATTGTTTTTTTTGGATTGATTGAAGCTTGGAGAAGGCGATTCCAGACGAAGATGGAGTTCGACATTTGCTACTTTGCCGAATCGTACTCGGACGATCCGAGTTAGTTCAACCTAACTCAGCTCAAACAGAGCCGAGTTCAAACGAGTTTGACTCAGGAGTTGATGATTTTGAGAATCCGAAAAAGTATATAATCTGGAGTTCCAATATGAACTCTCACATTTTGCCAGAATATGTTGTTAGTTTCACAGATTCATCTACTACAGGTAAAAATTAAAATCAAACAAAATTAAGTTTATCTTAAATTTTATTTTAGTTATTTGTGATTTAATATTTTGATTTAATTATGCAGGAAATTCAAAAATTGTGAATGGAATGAAAATGCCGAGTTCTCCGTGGATTTCGTTTCCATCATTGATTTCAGTTTTGGGGAAATTCTTGCCACCTGATGCTATTTCCTTGATCAGCAAGTATCATGTAGAATATAAAGTACGTGTTATTTTTTTTCTTTTAATTTTATATTAGTTGATAATAATAATAATAATTAGGAACTTTTTGATTAAGATATTAGTTGAGTTTATTTATTAACAAATTATTTTGTTTCTGTTTTCCAGGAAAAGAGAATTTCTCGACCGGAGCTTATAAAAATAGTGAGACAAATCGCAGGGGACAAGCTGTTGGTTGCTGTTATTAAATCTTGTAAAAAAAAAAATCTTGTAAAGGCGTTAAGGTGAGCAATTGTTTTTAAATTTCCTTTTTTCGGTTATCAGTTGAATTTAGTTTGCACATTTATATGCAATGTCTTATATTTGATGGATAATCTCTAATTTATCGTAAGACGTTATAAATTATTATGTGAAAATGTTACGGAGTCATATCTTTAAATTAGAATAGTTGTAGGGTGCTTCTATTGATCTAAAAGGGAAAAAAATAAGTTTTAGGTTTGATCATGTTTACTTAGGTTTAGCCAGGTAAAATTGTAAGTTAATAAATTCGTGGCTAATTATATATGTGCAATTAAGTCTAATAAGTTCGATTTAGAAAAAAAAAAAGTTTTAGGTTTGATCATGATTACTCAAGTTCAATCATATTCAATCGGGTGAAATTATAAGCTAATATATTCATGGTTGATTAGGTACAATCAGGTTTAATACGTTCAGTTCAATTCAGATGAATTGAATCACTTTACTTTTTGTTCGACATAAGATATTGCTAATATAATAATATTAGATGTATTGATCCGATGTTGTGTTAAAAATATTGAAGTCGGTTTAGAGATGATTTAATTATGTTATTAAGTCGGCATCCAGTACATGTTCATATGAATTAGTGTGATAATATCTTGTAGTAAAAAGATTAATTAAATAGGGTTGGAAAACATCTGGTGCTTATGCAACACACTTGGGCAAGTAGAATCAGATTCACATTATATTTGACAATTTATTTATTTTGGATTTGACAATTTGTGCAAATTGGGAAATGCATTATTATTCTGAACTAGCCAGTAGATACAAGTATACAAACCTTATCGATTACGTTTGGTTGTTGCTGCATGCTTTCCGTGTTTCGTCCGTAGTTCTTTTCTGATCTTTTCTATCACATTTATATTCTCTTTATGTATTGCATATTATATGCTCTTTCTTTTTTTCTTTCTTTCTCTTGAAGGGGGACTACCTTATTTAGTTAATTTCTTACCCAACAAGATTATTGGCAAATGATATTGAGATAGGACTTAAGTTCATGCTTTCATAAGTGAAGTTATTATATTCAAATTGTACAAACAAAAAAATGTATGAAATATGAATTGATTCTTTAAAAATAAAATTATTTGTATCATAATTTGTATATTTATTATTTCAATAAAAGGAGGAGAGTGCTCTCTATTAATAAATTAGGTATTCCCTTTAGAAAGGGAAACTTTTGCTTAGGATTTAAGGGGGGAGGGGGATTGGGAGTGTCTGGCTTGTAATGAGATTATGGATGGAGCTTGTGCGATGGCAGTCCAGAGGAATTCTTCTTACCAATTTTTAAAATAAAAAAATAAATAAATATCGAGCTTTTTAAATCTAAGGTGTTAATTAAGTAGTTCTTAAATCAGGAGTAATTTTCGTAAGTGAAGTTATTATATTCAGACTGTAATGTTCATGTTGGCAAGAGGGTTACAATTTTGGTATGAGAAGTTATGTTTTTTTTTTTTTTTTTTTGACGGAAAGAAAAGGGATTTCATTAATATTTCGCCAAACGGCACTTACAAGCCATTTCTGAAAAACATAAAATTCTAATAGAAATACATATCACCCTAGAAATGTTATATATAATGAGATTGATAATAACAAAACCTTCTATGCAATTGTGTTTTAAACTTGCTCTTATTAGCAACAATTGATTGTGGTACATTGAATAAAGTATGCTGATGTAAAATTTTCCCCTTCTTTTGTAGGAACTAAAGATGCCATTTGGTTTCTTGCGCAATAGGAACATTTAACATGAAGTAGGAAGATAATATAAATTTTCGAGAAAGCAATTGTGATGACACAATGACAATGCTATTGGTTCTAAATTTTGTCCTGTGATATGGTTGTAAATTTGTTTTGGGAGGGACGGGATGAAATGATAGGATATATAGAGAAAGAAAATAACAATTAGCATAGTTTGTAGTGATCCTAAATGCTAAAAGAGCATATATAGTGTTGTATCCTAGTTGACAGATCAAAGCGTGTACATGACTCAAATCTTGTATTAGAACGATATTCAATAATGGATGAGCAATATATAATTGGAGTGATGACATTTTGTTGAACTTTAATGTGACTTTGTCTCAAATTTGTTTAGTTTCTAAAAATATGTTGTTTGCTGTTGAAGATTTGCATTGGTTTTACGGTGAAAACTAGCGAGGATTACTTATGTCTATTTTACTTGCCACAGTTTTCTTATTAGTTCGTTTAATTATAATTACGATTATTTTTGTGAATTTCTGTTCTTCGCTGATTATGAAAATGATAATTGTTGCAAATATGAAAGAAGTAGGGGTAACATTTATGAAATAGAAAAAAGAGAGCGAATATCATAATAAGTGATATGAAAACAAGGCTTTTTAGGGTCATATCAATATTATCTTGAGAATACAATAATTCTCATTAGTATTAGAACCATTGGATAAAACAGAAAGAACATGTGTTTTTCTATAATGCAATTACTCTCATGCGCACCCATGGATAAAAAGATAAGGACGTTGTCAATGGATTTGATGTATAATGACCTGCTCCTTAAAACACTATATATGATTCTATAGTCTATGTCTTATAATTCCAAAGTTGAATTTGTTCATGATCTTTTTTTTTTTCTCTCTTTGCTTTTCTTTCGGTTTCCCTATTTTTATTTTTCTTTCATTAAAATTATCTATAAGACTCCAATGATCATACTATCATTGATCCTCCTTCTTTAGGGTTTATTATCAACTTAGAATTAGCACTCTTTATGAGAACTTGTGCTATTCCATTTGATAGTTGAAAAATCATCAAGAGATTTGTCTTACGGAGTCTGCGTTTAAGGCCTTAGCCTATACACGCTACGTTCAAGCTAAGGCTGCTTTATTCAACGTATAACTCAAAATAAGTCTTTATCCTTAGGATTAACGTGAGGGGATAGGAATGACTATATATATTTATGGAAATGAAGTCTGGGCTAATATGTTAGGTAGTGTTCAATGTTTGGCACTTTTCATACTTCATGAGCGCTCAAAACAATAGATATATTTCTCATTTGTTAATGTATTTGATTCATTCCTATTCGAGAATATTTGGGATTGGCTCCAATTGCAGTTGTGAACCGGTATTGGCACACTGGTGGATGAAACAACAACAATATAATTGATTTTGTCTGACCTGCCAAGAAGTTGGTAGTCCCATTAGGAATTATGTCGGAGTAGTTGGTGTTTCATGGGAATTTTTAAAGATATGAGAGACAAGATAAGTCGATTCGCCTACACGTCTTATTTTTATTGTGATATTGGGAAAAAAAGAATCCACGAATGATTTGATCTTCTAACATAAACATGAAGATAACATATCAATATATCATATTATATCATTAATCAATGGAAGCGAAAATATTATATATTGTAGAAATTTTCACTCTTAATTCAACAATAAAATGCAAACTGAGCCAATCATATTCTTATCATACTTGCACCAAACCGAATAAATGATAGCCTTATCTCATACTACAACTCTTTGCAGAAAAAGTATTCATATACATGCATCATAAAAAAACTGATCAACTAAGCATTAGTAGTTTAGTACTGGACAAGAAGGGTCACCTCAAACAAACGTTACACATGACACAAGCATGTGGTTTTTTACCTTATAAAAAATGTGGTGTTTTTTTTTTTCAAGCTTGGCAATTTATGTGCAAAGAGATGACATATAGACCTCAATAGTCTTTTATAGGATAATTTTTTTTGGCAGTAGTATTAAAAGCAGTAACATGAAAGTGGCCACTGAGCAACCTTGATAGAAAAAGACAACCTTATTCTGGGGGCACGTGAAAGGCTGGAGCATCACAACGCTTAGAAACCGTCCACATTGTCGAGCCCATCTTATGATGGTCATTAGTATTCAGTGGTAGTCATGAGGGCAGAGGGAATTGAAGCCCACAGCAGCTAGCCAAAACCGTGGGTAGTCAGTGTGTGGGACTCGTAGCTCAGTGCTTTCGTTATTCTCCTCACTGCTAACTAATTAACTTCAGCTCTAATTACGTTATACTTTTGTGTTTCTTCAGTTTTTATGTTGTACTTCAACCTTTTAAAAGTTCGATGTAGTGTCCCCAAGCTTACCTTTTTAATACACGATGCCCAAATTGTTGATTATATGTCATTAAGTAATTTTGTTTATTTTTTTTAATCTTTTTGGAACCCTTCGGAAACCCGTGGTAAGATGAATTTCCTCAAGGCTGCCCATACATAAAATCACTCACTTAGAGGTACAACAAGCTCCAAACCCCCTCCCCCTCTAACCCCCAAAAATATTGAAATTTTGCTTCCACCAAGATTTGAACCTTGATCTCCCATGTGGGAGATAGGAAGCCATACTATTGAACCCAAGAGTCCTTGGTATTTTTTAGAATTTATTAGAACTAATTTGACTTATATATACTTTAAACCTTAAAGAAATTATTCACAGATTAGATTTGTTCCACTAAATTATAAAAAGCACGAAATGAATGATGTATAATCAGGCAGGGAATTGTATATTAAAAAAAGTAAGTTTGAGGATAAAGTGTGGAATTTTTAGTATAATGTAGAAATTGAACACAAGGGTATAACGTGGAAAAACTTTCGTATTTTAATACTAGAGTTTGTCTTGTAAGAGAACGCCTATTTTAAAATTAAAATTAGGCAATGATAAGCTCAATATTAAAAAGAGAATAAGTCAAACAGTGACTAGGTTAATTTCTTTCGGTGACTAGTTTAATTCATTTAGTGACTAGGTCTATTTTTATATTAAAATTAGACCGTCTCTTTTAATAATTTTTGTTAATACTATTCATATAATTGACCCTGACTATCATTATTAACGTCTAATGATCTATATCTAAGAAAAGATTTGGTTAATATATAGTTTTCCAAATTTTTATGATTTTGACTTGTTCGTAATTTATGATATTAATAGTTAAAATAGATGAATAAGTCTAATGAAGTATATTTTTCAGATAGGTCACTTTTAAGTCAAAACATAAAAGGATAACTTGCTCTAGAAAAACATAAAAGGATAACTAAGCATGCAGCCAATACAGGGACGATTAATGTGTTGTTGTGTGTTGAAACCGTGTGTTTGTTTAATTTGTGTTGGCATGGTCATGGTGTATATGTGTTGTTCTAGCAGTATTTTTGGTAAGACCACTTGCGGTCCAAGTGAATCTAATTACATCATATTCGAATTTCGATCTAATTTGGAGGATTATTCAAGCAACTAACAGCAATCATGAGGCCAAGTAGGGTTCTGCCAACTGGATTTCTTTTTTGGACTATTAACTATAGTTGTCTTGAGTAATGTGTTGATTAATCCTCTTGAGCAAGTCAGAGCAACACACTAACTATTTGTGAAACCTAATTAGAAAGCTGTAGAACATAATTAGAAAGCTGTAGCTAAGTGGAGATGGAACCTTTTTCAACATGGTTGAAGTTAAAGTCAAACTTAGATAAATGAAATATGTAGAATAATTCTATTTTTTAAAGTATCAATCTCTGGTTTAGTCTTGAGATAATTAAATGGAATCAAATGGCCACTAGGCAATAGTACTTATAATAATAAACCAACAAATTAAACACTCCTTTAACATAGCAAAAATGATCATCTTACTTCCACAATGAATCATTAGAGGGTGGTTTCATAATCCCTTCCATTTTGCTCTTCAAATTTAAAATCGGAAAAGAAATCAATGTAACATTAAATATTGATATAAAAAAATTGTTACTTAAATATTTTTATTCTGATATTTGGCATCATAATTATGTACTTCCTATAATGTCCAAAACTATATGTTCTTCATGCCTACTATTTCCTCGATATTCTCAATTAGTTAACCTCTTAGTTATAGATAGTAGGCTAGGCGATTGTGCGGGTTTCTGGGTGGATAAAATGAAACTAGATTTTTCTACAAATTACTCGTGTGTTTCTACGTTTTCTATGTTGTACACCTAATATTTGTTCTTTTAATTTGTACTCTTGAACTTTTAATCTATTTTATGTTGTAACACTCCGTTAAGTTGACGTTAACTTTACCATTAGTTTCTTAATTTCAATTCCTTGAGATGAGGTTCTCCGGACCCCTTCGTTGCTTCGAACCCCCTTTCTTGCGTGTGTATGTTAGTTTCTTCGATTTTTTTTCACCAAATACCCCCGACAAATCACGAAATTCACCATATACCCTCCATGTTTCAAATATTCACCATATACCCTTGAGTTTACAAAATTGTGCACCATGTACCCTTTTTGCTAACGGACGTTAACTCACCGTTAGCTTTATTTACAATTTTTCCACTATTATCCCCAATCCTAACCCCTAACCCTAATGCCTAATTAACCTAATCCCTAAACACTAACAATTACCCTCCCCATGTCATCCCCCAGCCTAGCCCCCACCCCTCTCCTCCCTTCCACCCCGCAACCACCATGACCGCCGTTAGCCCCATATATATATATATATATATATATATATATAATATATATATATATATATATAATATATATATATATAATATATATATATATATATATATATTATGTACGTATGTATGTATGTATGTATGTATGTATGTATGTATGTATGTATGTATGTATATCTATCGGGCTAGTTGGCCACCATCCTAAGTAACCCCATAATTCCTCTTTCATTAAAATTCTGGGCACCCAAAAACTCATTTCTTCTACCTTTTCCTTTTTACTCCGTCCGTTTCCTACTTTCCGTTTAAGGGTATTTCCAAAAGATCTTCCCTCTTTTGCTTTATTCCTTATTTGACAAAACAAATTTCCCTATTTACACTCTCATGTCACTATCATATGGTCCACCATTACATTATTAATTCAATTTTACTCCCTTTCTCTCTCCTACTTTAACCCCTTTATATTTGTTTATTTATCTAACCCCTTTCTCTCTCCTACTTTACTCACACCATGCCCCACACAACTTGATTTTCCTTGGTATCTGTAGGAACAGTAAGTGGGAAGATCTTTAGGAAACGGAGGGAGTACTCTGTAAAAATACTACATATATAGTGGATTATAAGAAATGGAGCATTAAAATAAAATAATGTTGTCAAATTATCTTACCCCAATTCCTTTTCAGCTATTATTTTCAAGCTCAAACCTTATAATAGTTACACTATAACTTTGTCGTCTAATATTTCAAGTTAAACATGATAAAGTCTTATAATAGTTACACTTAACGAAAAAGACTGAAACAAGTATTTACATTTTCAACACTATTGTTACGGTACTAACAAGACACTATTGATGTCAAATTATCTTACCCCAATTCCTTTTAAGCTAATATATTCAAACTCAAACCTTTAAGATTATTTTTACTTATCATGTTATAACGTCAAATTTTCAACTTCTCATGGACAAAAAAACTGCAAAAAGTAACAATATAAATTACGAAATTTATAAATATATATATTTATTATTGTAATTGACCCGAGGCATCGTACGGGCCAAAAATACCAGTTCATATCATATAAGTTGTATAAGACATTTAATGGAAAGTAGTCATATATATTCTGATAACTGACAAGTAAAAAATATTAGGAATCATTGAACCAAGGTTCATTCAATAACCCTGTCAGATTTACTTGAGGTGACTTTTAAGTTGGTTACTTGAACAACAAGGTGAAGATGTTTCTTAATCTTGGTTAAAAGTATGTCCTAAAGCAAGTTAGTTTCCTAAATCTATAAGGATACGCATTTGGCTTGAGCAACAAGCAGATTCACATGGTTTTGAATTCTACATGGTTTTCTTAGATAACTTGGTCAAGAAATTTTGTTAGGAGTATGTTTTCTTTCCTTATAAAGTCAGTAGTACTTAGCAAGGGTTTATCGGCCTTCTGTAAATCACATTGTTTTTTTACTTATATGTTAGGATAGATTTTGTCCTTTTCAAATTAAACTACTCTTATCAGATACATCTAGAGACGGTTTATTGAGACATCTTAAAAGTTTCCTAGATCATGCACACCCCATTATTTTAGAAGACTTTCACTTAAAATTGCAGAGAAAGTTTCATATTATTAGGTGATTTATTTCTCCCTTTTTTTCAATGTGCATGTAAGAACTCATAGGAGATTTCATGAGATCTCAACAGCGATGCTTAATGCTAAGGCAATGCAATGCAAAACACTATTTGGAATACGTAGATAGAATATCTATCTAAAACAGATCGAGCTAGATTTTATTGATTTATATATACATGAAGGGGTAAGACTGTAAGTGGGTAACATTACCTTATTCTTGGCCTTTCTCAATGATAGATGATGATATGATTTTGTGAACGGAATCTAGTTTAGTTCCTCACAAGTTTCACTCACTTATGATTCTGTAAGGGTTCTAGCTCTAATACCTAGGCTTCACTCACCAAGGGTTCGAATTAGGATGTATATTGAGATTAAGTTTGTTAGCTTCACTCACTAACTCACTCGAATCTCACTTAGTTTTAGGTTTCACTCGCCTAACACTAAGGTTCTTGTATTTAGATTCACTCCCTAAAAACAATAATCAAGTCTTGGAAAATACGTCCAACAGTTACAAAGACAAACAAGTCTAAAATTTCAATAATCAATTATTTTTAGCCTCATAGGACTGCACATGTATTTATCGGAGATGAACAAGAAAACCCTTGCTCAGAAGCAAGCATATGGCCGAAATTACATGTCAAAATATAAGGAAAGTTTTCCCTTAAAACTATTAAACTAGTCTACAATCTAGCACAAAATAAAGAAAAATTTGATTTAGGAAAGCTTTTCAAAACTTTCCATAAATCTTATAAACATCACACGCCTACAATGATCACCCATCATTTCATAAATTTCGGCCCTCTAACTTGAATTAAATACTTTAATTAACTAACTTAACTAATTATATTTTTGGTTTCATGTAAAACCTTCATTTTAAGAGTGAACTAAAACCATGCAACAATCCTAAAAAACAAATAAAGATTATTCGATATTGTATCTATATCCACCTCTTGAAAAAAAAAAATTGTCCCCAAGTTCTCGCCGTGTGTGACAACAGACCACCAAGAGATCATCCATATGAGATGAATGAATACCAACAAGATCACCAACTGTAGTAGATCAAATATCGAACAATGATTCATGAGATCTTGAACAAACAACCCCATGTCTCGAGGACTTGCATTAGAAAAGGCATCCCTAAGGTTATTATCTCGAAGAAAAAGACAAATAAGACTAATTATCTTTGGGTCCTTGATATACTAAATGTATGTGTTCAGTACATAAAAGTAATGCTTTGCAAAAGTTGAAAAATGTTGTTATCCTGTTAGTCTGCTTTTATTTCCCATGGATATCAAAGCAGTCTATCTGAATGTATCTCAGAAGTTTTGAATGAAATTTAAGTGAGTTGTAGGAAGAAAAGAAAACCATAACTTTCTTAAACAGATTCCTCTTCAGGAACGAATTGAGAAGAATCAAGATATAAGGACTAATAGGAAAATGACAAAAGTTTAAGAAAGCGACAAAAGAGATCTGAGGTATATGGAGGCAAAGAAGGCCAAGTATATAATCTTTTCCCAATACCATGTGAGGGTTATATAATTTCATCATCAGAATGCTAAAAATGACCTTTTTTCTACATCACATTTGGTTAGAGGTTCAAAAACTGGACCCTCGATGGTAAATTTGAACAAATTGACTACTATATACAAACTTGAATCTTCGATGGGCACAAGGAAGAGTTGAGGAGTGTAGGTAGGGGCTTGCTGGAAAGAATTAGAGAAGTTGACAATGTCAGGTCAGTAGGTTTGGATTAGCAATCAGGTTACTTTTTTCTTATCTTACGAAGAGAACATTAGTAGACAAACATGCAATGAGGTTGTTTAAACCTTAATGCATCCCATACATGTATATCAATGAAGTGATAAGGAAATGAAGGCCCAACTCATAATTAATACTTTGAATTGAAGCATCTAGTTTAGAAATAGAAAGTGCGTCTATTTCAAGGTGAATGTAGTGGCACCTGAATTAATATACAGTCTTATTGTTTGAGTCTCAAAGATGTTGTTGTAGATATTTGACAATTTGTGGCACATACATACAAATGCATAATTGTTTTATGAATACTTATTATGTAATTACCTTTATTGCAGATTATTACAGCATTGGTCGAACCTATTCTCACGAGAAAATGATGAACTCAAAGAGTTGTGGATTACATATGTCGGAGATCAACAAGAAGCACAAATGATGAATGATTCTAACTTCCCGCCTAATTTTTTTTACCTTAATCCATTTTTGGATGTACATTATATTTTTGGATTTGGATATTAATATCATGTGGATGTGGCTAGTCTAGATTTGATCGTTTATGATTTAGATTAATATTGATTTGTATATATAGTAGATTTTGGAATTTAGAATTATGAATATTCGTTGAATTATATTGTGAAATAAAAATTTTGGGATTCAATTTTGGTTGTAAGATCCTATGGTGAGATATATAGCAGGTATTGTACTGCTGCAATTAACGCCTCTCACAGGTGAGAATATGATAATTAAAAAAACAAATATCATAGATAACAGTTATAGGTAATATATGTTATATATATTATAGGAAAACATAACAGTTATTCAAGATAAGGGCCTGTTCTCCCCAGCTTATTTTCAGTTCAGTTCAGTTTAGTTCAGTTCAGTTCAGCTCTAATAAGTTCAGTTCAGTTCAGTTCAGCTCTAATAAGTTCAGTTCAGTTCAGTTCAGCTCCAATAAGTTCAGTTCAGTTCAGTTCAGCTCCAATAAGTTCAGTTCAGTTCAGTTCAGTTCAGTTCAGTTCAGTTCAGCTCTATTCTTTTATAACCATTTTGTTAAATATTATTATTATTATGTTGGTATAATTTATTTTACTAATTACTATTATTATTATTATTATTATTATTATTTAAATATATATCATTACTATTAAGTATTATTATTATTATTGTTGTTGTTGTTGTTTCTATATATTTTTTTTATTACAGCTTTACTAATTATTATTACTATTATTATTAGGAGGAACATGGTTTAGGTCAATTAAAGCACAAATAAACCCACTTTTTTTAGCCCATAAACCAATCAAATCGCGTCAAGACGGTTTATGATGTAATTTTCACGGTCCAACCCAATCATTATTTTTATTACTAAATATTTTAAATTATTAAATCTAATTATTAAAATAGTAATATTAATTTACTTCTTAGATATTATGTTATTATAATCATCGTCAAGTATTAATATATTAATACAAATAATATAAAATAATTATTATTAATTATCATTACTATCATTAATTATTATTATTATTAATTATGATTATTAATATTATTTATTTATAACTATCATTTAAAGATATTCAAAATACTACTATTATTATTATTCATTTTATTACTTATCATTATAATTATAATTTAATATTCATATTATTATTGTTTAAAATATTATTATATATTTATTACATTCAATTTATTTCAATGTAATATAATTCAATTCAATTTAATTCAATTCAATTCAGTTCAGTTCAGTTCAGTTCAGTTCAGTTCAGTTCAGTTCAGTTCATTCAGTTCAGTTCAGCTCTGATAAGTTCAGTTCAGTTCAGTTCAGCTCCGATAAGTTCAGTTCAGTTCAGTTCAGCTTTGATAAGTTCAGTTCAGTTCAGTTCAGTTCAGTTCAGTTCAGCTGTTTTATGCCGAAGAGAACAGGCCCTAAGTGTTAAATTTTCCTTCTTCCAATTTGTCATATAAATAGCAAACATAACACTTATTTACAAAATGTGTTATCTAGCGGTAGTATAACGTGTATTATAAGTGACTGTTATATTTTCTCTTGCAAACATAACACTTTCGTCAGGTGTTATGTTTACTTTACATTACATTGACTTGGATAACACCTCAAAACTGTTATGTATGTAAAGCCTTATTTAACAGTTATTTTTGCCATTTTTTGTAGTAGTGCTTGGTGGAGGTGATGTGGGGAACATACCTTGTGACTTTGAGGTTACAAGTTCAAACCACTACATTTTTTTTTGAAAGGTCAAACCCCACTACCTACTTGTGCTTGGGAGCAGGGATTTTCTTATATCCCCCTACTTTCAAGTATTGACTTGTGTAACTAGATTGGTTGACCTGCGAAAGGTGATGGTCCAACAGAGTCCTTCTTACCAAGAGGTTCCCTGGTGGGGAACCCAAAAATATAGAGCTCTCTAATTCTATCTTTTTTTTAGCTCTTTAAGAAAGCAAATCAACAAGAAAATTAGTCATTGGTATACCATGTACTCCGTATACCGCATGATAGAAATTGTATCATTTAACTATTATTATACAAATTTTACCAAACAAATTTTATTAGTAACAATTGTAGCAAAAATCCATATATGGATCAATTAGTTTCATTACTATATATTGTGTTAGTAACAAAGGCATATGGCCCATAGTGTAATAATTCTGTTATTTTGGTATCTATGATACCTTATCTTTGATTGATTTAGTCTGCTAGTGTAAGGTAGTGGAACATGGTGTAGTAGTGATATATAATCTACATGTATACTCAGTGTGAGAGATCAATACAACACACAATATTACCATAGTTTCATCTTCTCTTCCCAAGAGTATATTAAAATGTGCAATGCTACTAATTTGCAGATGGCCAACAAATCAAACCCTCACAATATAAAAAGGCGTCACAAATATAATGTCAATACATGCAATTCTTTCCTCAATTCTTTCCTATTAAACTCTCTCATTTAGTACTATTTAATTATTAGTATTAACTAAAATTTATTACATTAAAAAACGATCTTGGCTCAGCTGACTCTTTTGAGTTTTGAGCTAGGTTTGGGAAATACCATGAATGGTCAGGATTAAATATTAGAAATTAAAGGGTATGGATTAAAGGCAGTTATAATGGCTAAAATTTAGCTGTAGTAATTAATTAATTATGGCAAAATTATCAGTCGTTATTTATGCATGGTCACCAGCTGACTCTTTAGTTGACTACCTTAATTTACTTACCATATAACAAAATTTCCTTCCAACCCCCAAAAAAAAGCCATCAATTTTTACCATGATCATGGAAGATGAAGGAGAAAGTATTAGTTTAGTCTCCTCATTTTGTTCCCCTCCTCCAATAACAGCCATTGATAGGTTTTTACTTGGCCACGGCCGTGCCGCCGTCGTTAATAGTAAAACTGAAACAACTACCACCACCACCACCGTCGCAGCCGCCATACCAGCAACCATAGACCATGATTACTACTTTGGTAATTATGCACCATCATCTAATAATAATTGTAATAGTAATCTTAGTGAATTTTATGGTGTTGGTAATAACAATAATAATAATGATAATAGCATTTGCCCTAGGATTATTACTAGTAGCATGCATGATATCAGCTTTGCAAATGGGTTGTTTGTTGATGAAGTTGATGAGTCTTTGAATACTAGTGAATTAAGTCATGAAGAATTAGTTAGAAATGAAGAAGATTCTTTGGCATTCCAAAAAAGTTGGAGATCAAAGGAGAAAAAGAGAAAAGTTTGTATCAAAGGCCAATGGACTGACAAGGAAGATAGGTTTGTTTTTGTGTCTATATATCTAACTTCATATCTTTCATATTGTGCTTTTCTCTTTACTAGTAGATGATTACTCTCAAATTTTTGTAAACTAAACAAAATTATTTCCTTGTATTTTACAATTTTTTATTTGTTAATCAAGTTGAGGTTTTTCTGTCTTTTTTGTTTCCAATGAAAATAAAACATGGTAGATTGGTTTGTTTTGTGCAAAATTATCTGAGTTATTTTAGACTCTTGTTTTTTGCACTAATCATATATTTCATATTAATTATATTTTTGCTACTCAATATTTAAATTTTTATGATTTTTAATTATAGAGAATTATATGTATATTAAGGATCAAAGTTATGTAAGGGAAACGTGACAAATCAAATTGGAACAAGTAATAATTAAACAAAGGGTGTATATATATTTTGTTCTTTTACTTGTAGATGCTATTGAAGCATTTTTTTTTTTGTTTATTATTTGTTGGATCAGAATTTGATGTTTGTTCTAATTCATGACATTTTTATATGTTTGATGTTTTCTAATGAAGTCTTCTTAAGAAGTTGGTTGATCAATATGGAGATCGGAAATGGGCTTTGATAGCAGAAAAGATGATTGGTAGGGCAGGCAAGCAATGTCGTGAAAGATGGCATAATCATTTACGACCTGATATTAAGGTATTCGATTTTGATAAATTTTTTGATCAAGTGAAGTTTTTTTTTCCCCTCCTCCTATATTTCTCTTTAGCTTTTATTATAGATGATTTAAGGCATCATCATGCATTTGCACCATTGATTCACATGCTATGCTGCATGAAAACGGAAAACGGACACGGAGATGAGAACGAGGAAACAAGGAAACGCACATTCTTAAAATGAGGAAACGTGAGGAAACACAATATTTTAAAGTTTTGAAATTAGATTAAACTATACTTTGATTATTTTATTAGTGTTTGGTTAATTTCATACCACATTAATCATAAATTTGTAAAGAAAATAAATTGATCTCCATTATGGGTTAATTTTTTGGAAAATTATAAGCTGGACTTTGGATATCTTCCTAGCTAATGCATGAGACTTTCTTATTAAAAAAAAAAAAAAAAAAAAGCTAGCTAATGCACGGGACTTCTGTTTTATATGAAAAAACAAACAAATTTTCAGTCTTTCTTGAACTTTCTTCATTGGTTAATATTATATTGGATATAATGCATATATACTAAGGTTCTACCTTCTTTTACAAATCTTTTTTGATTGAAAATTTAGAAAGATGCTTGGAATGAAGAAGAAGAGAGGATTTTGGTGGCAGCTCATGAACAATTTGGTAACCGATGGGCAGAAATTGCTAAGAAACTTCCTAGAAGAACCGAAAACTCGATCAAAAATCATTGGAATGCCACCAAAAGAAGGCAAAATTCAAAGAGAAAGAAGAACATGAAGATTAATAATGAGTTTGAGGGTGGAAATCAACCATCCATTTTGCAACAATACATCAAAAACAAATATCCATGCAACACAACCAAAAACCCTAATACCACATTCACACCCACCACCTCGCCGGAGACCAACACAACCCCATCAAACCCACCTAGATCGGTGCTTACAACCATCTCGGGCGAGGTCGAAAACCCGTACACCAACCTTGATCTAGAACCTTCTAATGACTACTACTACTCTTTTCCCTTAACCATAGTAAACCCTAATTACCATGAGGAAATAGAGTTCATGCAAAACTTGTTGAGGGCTACTAATGATGTATCATATGGTACTTGTGTAAGTTTGCATGAGAATTATGATCAGGTAAAACCACAGGAGATTATTAATACAGGTGATCATTGGATGATGAGCACAAAAGAAGGTAGTAGTAGTAGTAATAGTAATTATAATACTAGTACTAGTTACTCTGATAAATTTCTATTTGATCTGCTACATGGAGGTGAAGTTCAGCAATCTATATCTTATGAAGAGACGATGAGCAGTAGCCAATATGATGATGATCACAAGGAGACACTGATTTTGGATGAAGCATTCAGCTGGCATTCAACTCATGATCAGAAGCCAAAAGATATGGACTTGTTTGAGATGATTACTTCCACTCAATATTCTCAAATGAACAATTGTTCCAGTCTCTAGGATTTAGTTTTTATAGTAATTAATTAAACTATGTTTCAAGTGGAAGGACAAGCTTTAGTTTTGTACAAATATTACATATCTGCTGCTAGTAATACTTCCGTTGTTTATTTTCAATTTACACATTTACCGCCGGTTTGGTAAGATGTTATAAATGGTGGGAATGGTAATGCGTTGTAGTGTAAATTTGTACTAAAAATATAATGTCGCTACCTATGGCAGTGCTACTTGCCTACTTCATCCCAATATATCCATTTTCTTCCTAAAATCTCGTGACTATCCATTACCACTAACGAAGGTGGTATTGGGTGGTAATGTAAATTTATAAAGGGAAAACCATATTTTGGGATAAAGTTTCATTCACATGGTCGTTGACATGAGAACTTCATTCTTTAAAAGTTACTGTTGTGCATGTACATGTTATGTTTTGATGATGAAAATTAATATAATATGTTGTAGTATGAAAGTATGTAACAGTTGCAACAGATGCATGAAGAAAGAAATTGATAAACGAAGACTTTGAAGAAAAGAAGAATCAAGAATGAAGTCCAAGTTTATATGTTCCTTAGAATAGTTACTTTGGATTAAAATGTAATATGCTCTAACTTGGTGATATGCTATGTGCTAAATATAGAAATATAAAGTTAGTATAATTATTTGTTATAACGGACGTGAGAGAGAAACAAATATCGAATGCAAAAACAATAAAATCAGACAACAGATTTACGTGGTTCACCAATTTGGCTACATCCACGGCAGAGAGAGGGAGAATATTTTATTATATGAGAAGAACAAATTACAGAGAGAAAAGAATGAATTTCACAGTATATAACCCTAGGATACAAAAAAGGTACTTATATCCCGTTCAGAAAACGCGTTTCCGCGTTTACCGGGCAGCCGCCCGATCGGGTCGGGTGAACCCGCCCGATCGGGCGGTATTTCACTTTCCCAATCTTCGTTGCGCGCCCGGTCGGGCGAAGTCGCCCGAGTCGTTGTTCGGTGACTCGCCTGATCGGGCGAACCAGCCCGATGGCATCGGGCGAACTCCTTTAACTTCTTTCCTCAGCTCAGTTACGGGTCCGATCGGGCGGTGCACCAAAACAGCCCTCGAAGCCTTTTGACGCATTTCCACAAACATATTCAAGGCATAAACTTCTACAAATCTCCACCTTGACTTGAATCCTCTCACAATACCCAGAAAAACAGATGCATTAATCACAATGCCCAGAATCTCCCAAACACCAGATTTGTCCCAAAAGACAACCAATAGATTAGTCCCTAAGGACCCCAGAATTGCCCAAGGAGGGCAATTAACAATCACGAACATTGAGTAAGTCCAAACAATGTTGAAACTTACTCTGCGGAACCGGCTTGGTGAACATATCAGCAGGATTATCAGCAGTTCCTACCTTTTTCACCTTAATCCTAGTCTCACTCCTCAGGAAATGGTATCTCACATCAATATGTTTAGTCCTCTCATGATGAACTTGATCCTTAGCTAAACATATTGCACTCAGACTGTCACAGTAAACAGTAGCCTGATCATGATGCAACCCAAGATCACTAACTAGTCCCTTTAGCCATATTCCCTCTTTAGCAGCTGCTGTCAATGCATGTACTCTGCTTCAGTAGTAGACAAAGTAACTGTAGCCTGCAAAGTTGCCTTCCAACTAACGACAGAACCACCAAGAGTAAATACATAACCAGTCATTGACCTCCTACTGTCAACATCTCCAGCATAATCAGAATCCGAATAACCAGTGACTAAACACTGGGTATCATTCCCATAAATGAGACCAACATCAGAAGTACCTCTTAGGTACCAAAAATCCTCTTGACTGCCTGCCAATGCTCCTTACCAGGATCACCCATGAACCTACTAACTACACTGACTGCATGTGCAAGATCCGGCCTAGTGCAAACCATAGCGTACATCAAACTCCCTACTGCACTAGCATAAGGAACCCGACTCATGTACTCCTTCTCCTCAGCAGTTTTGGGTGCAAAAGCCACAGACAAATGATTATTTGAAGCACTTGGAGTGTCTATAGGCTTTGCAGTTGTCATGCCAAACCTTGATAGAATCTTCTGAATATAACCTTTCTGAGACAAGAAAAGTTTCTTCTGACTTCTTTCCCTATAGATCTCCATCCCCAAAATCTTCTTTGCAGCACCCAAATCTTTCATCTCAAACTCAGCACTGAGAAGACCCTTCAACCTCTGAATATCAGACTTAGCCTTAGCAGCTATAAGCATATCATCTACATACAGAACCAGATATATGAAAAACCATCACTCAGCTTGTTATGGTACACACAGCAATCATACTCACTTCTGTTGTAGCCCAACTCAATCATGTAGCTGTCAAACCGCTTATACCACTGCCTAGGAGACTGTTTTAGCCCATACAAGGACTTCTTCAATCTGCAAACATAGTCTTCTTTTCCCGGAACTTGGAACCCATCTGGTTGTGTCATATAAATCTCTTCTTCCAACTCCCCATGTAGGAAAGCTGTTTTCACATCTAGTTGCTCAAGTTCAAGATCCTGATGTGCAACCATTGCTAGTAGCACCCTGATGGAAGTATGTCTGACTACAGGTGAGAAAATCTCATTATAATCTACCCCTTCCCTTTGTGTGAACCCTCTTGCAACAACCCGAGCTTTATACTTAACCCCCTCAGTAGGTGAAGACCCTTCTTTCTTCTTGAAGACCCATTTGCATGTCACAATCTTCCTCTCTTTAGGACGTTTGACTAACTCCCAAGTCTGATTTTTATCGAGAGACTCCATCTCATCTCCCATTGCAGCAAGCCATAAAGTAGACTCACTTCCAGAAACAGCTTCTTATAGGTGGATGGCTCATGATTTTCAACCTCCACCTCCTCAGCAACCTGAAGTGCATAGGCCACCATATCTTCAAAACCATACCTCTTTGGAGGCCCCACACCAACTCTTCTAGCTCTATCAAGTGCTATGCTTGGTTGATGAATTTCAGATGGTCTTCTTCATGTTGATCTTCTCCACCTTGGTGCTTGTGATTCACTCTCAGCCTGAGTGACTTGCAGCTCCACCTGTTTATCAACATCTCCACTGACGGACACCACAGTAGACTTCACAGAAGGGTTAAGCATGGAATTTTCATCAAATATTACATTCCTACTAAGTATGACACGATTTTCAGAAGGTGACCATACTCTATAGCCCTTAACCCCAATCCCAAAACCAACAAATCTACCCTTCTTAGCTCTAGGTTCTAATTTTCCCTCATTTACATGATAGACAATAGAACCAAAAATTCTCAACAAAGAGTAATCTGCAGGCTTACCAGACCACACCTCATAAGGTGTCTTGCAGTCAATACCTGTATGGGGTCCCCGATTGATCAGATAGCAAGCTGTACTTACAGCTTCTGCCCAAACCTCCTAGCCATCCCAGCATTTGAGAGCATGCACCTTGCTCTCTCCAGAAGTGTCTGATTCATGCGTTCTGCAACTCCATTCTGTTGTGGCGTGTTTCTAACAGTATGATGGCGAGCAATCCCTTCATTTTTGCAGAACTCATCGAACTCAGACCAACAGAACTCCAGACCATTATCAGTTCGCAGCCTTTTGACTTCCTTTCAACTTGATTTTCCACTAAAACCTTCCACTGTTTGAAATTCTTGAAAGCATCACTTTTATGCTTCATCATAATCACCCAAGTCATTCTTGAATAATCATCAATCATAGACAAAAATACCTGTGACCTCCAATAGATGCAACTCGGGAAGGTCCCCAACAATCAGAGTGAATATAATCAAGTGTACCTTTAGTTGTATGAACCGCCTTTGGAAACTTGCTGCGATGAAGCTTCCCAAACACACAGTGTTCACAAAACTCTAGGCTCTGCACCTTGTGCCCACATAGAAGATCCCTTTTTGACAGAATTTGCATCCCTCTTTCACCCATGTGCCCAAGTCTCATATGCCACAACTTGGTCAACTCCTCCTTGTGAATCTCAGATGATGCAACAAGCAGCAGACCTGTCACAAGTAGACCCCTGAAGAATATATAAGGTACCAACTTTAATACCTTTCAGAACCACCTTTGAACCCTTGTAGACACTCATAGCTCCACCTTCACCTTGAAAACTGAACCCCTTACTATCTAGAAGACTCAGAGATATCAGATTCTTTGTCATTAATGGAACATGCCTAACTTCGTTCAAGGTACAGGTGTACCATCATGAGTCCTCACCCTTATAGAGCCTATCCCAACTACTTTGCAGGCAGCACTGTTAGCCATAGAAACATTGCCTCCATCTATCTGCTTGTAAGTTGAAAACCACTCCCTGCATGGACTAATATGATACGATGCCCCAGAATCAAGAACCCACACATCCCTACAATGTGACTGGCTATTAACTACTAGGGCCAGATCTTCCTCAGAATCACCTCCAGTTTCTGCCAAAGCAGCAGAACCTTCACTTTTATCCTGCTGTTTCTTTTTCTTAGGACACTCATTCTTCCAGTGCCCCTTCTCCTTACAGTAATTACAGATATCAGTAGTTTTAGGACCCTTAGAATTCGAATTTTTAAAGTTCGTTTTCTTTTTACCAGATTTCTTTTGTCCCTTCCCCCAGTAACTACTAATCCAGATGCCTGATTTTCTGTACTAGACCCGAAGCCTGGTGACGGACTTCTCTAGTATGCAGAGCAGATCTTACTTCTTCTAACGACAGACTATCTTTACCAACAATAAAAGAATCCACAAAATTCTCATATGACATAGGCAAAGATACCAACAATATTAAAGCAGCATCCTCATCATCTACTTTAACATCAATATTTCGCAGATCTAGTAAGATGGTATTTAATTTATCTAAATGATCTCTTAGAGACGTACCTTCCTGCATACGCAGGCTGAACAGACGTTGCTTCAAAAGCAACTTGTTGGTTAGAGATTTCGTCATGTACAAGCTCTCTAACTGCAACCACAGACCAGCAGCAGTGTCCTGCTCCGCAACTTCAGTAATTATGTCGTCAGACAGACACAACATAATTGTTGAATGCGCTTTCTCCTCCAGAATTTCCATCTCAGCGGTAACTAGGGGTGTTCATGGTGGTTAACCGTACCAAAATAAAAATTTCGGGACGGTAACCGGAAGTATCGGTTCGTCATATTTGCGAACCGTAACCGTTCAAACCGGTAACCGCATAAACGGTTAACCGATTTTTCGGTACGGTTTTCCGGTTAACCATTAACCGTAACTCAAATTTTATCAAATCAATTTAATTATTTTATATACCAAAATTATCAATAAAATACAATCATCTTTAAAAACATTTCACACCATACAATATAATGAATTTACGATACAATGAAATACATATTTCAAAGTTCTAAGAAAAAACAAGCACAAAAACATTAAACTATTACAAGTTGAGCACACAACCACACACTTCACAGTTCACAGTGAGAATTGATCGAGAAGTTACAAAAAAAAAAAAAAAAAAAAAACTGCAGTAGTATAACCAAAAAACAGCAGCACTGCAGTAGTACAAATATTTTCATTATAGAATAAGAAGTATTTCATTATTTTGGGACTTGGGCTGCTAACTATTTTTTGCAAATTTGGGCTTACTCTCCTCTAATCCTCTTAAGTCTTAGGCTCTAACTCTTTTAGGTAAGTTACCAGTGACTTACTTTTTTTTTCACTATACAAGAAGTGAAGTCACAAACTACACTTTATAATTAATGCCTTTAATAAAAAAAATTAATTAATATAATTATTATAAAAAATAAATAATAATAATAGATAAATTTATCCGGTTTTCGGTTAACCGTTTTATAAAAAATCATAACCATAACCGTACCGTTTAACCGTTATTTTTACCGGTTCGGTAACCGAACCGTTCAATCCCAAATTTTCCGGTTCGGTAACCGCCCATTTTAACCGGTTTTCCGGTTTTTCGGTACGGGATTTCGGTTTCGGTTTTTTGTGAACACCCCTAGCGGTAACTGAATCTGTTGCCTTCTTGGCCAACGGTGCCCACAACCCCTGTTGCTTCAGTAAAGCCCGCATCTTGATTTGCCACAGACTAAAACTATTCCTCCCAGTAAATTTATCAATTTTGACATTCATCCCAGACATCTTTCTCACACAGATCGATCACCAAAGCTCTGATACCAATTGGTTATAACGGACGTGAGAGAGAAACAAATATCGAATGCAAAAACAATAAAATCAGACAACAGATTTACGTGGTTCACCAATTTGGCTACATCCACGGCAGAGAGAGGGAGAATATTTTATTATATGAGAAGAACAGATTACAGAGAGAAAAGAATGAATTTCGTAGTATATAACCCTAGGATACAAAAAAGGTATTTATATCCCGTTCAGAAAACGCGTTTCCGCATTTACCGGGCAGCCGCCCGATCGGGCGGTATTTCACTTTCCCAATCTTCGTTGCGCGCCCGGTCGGGCGAAGTCGCCCGAGTCGTTGTTCGGTGACTCGCCCGATCGGGCGAACCAGCCCGATGGCATCGGGCGAACTCCTTTAACTTCTTTCCTCAGCTCAGTTACGGGCCTGATCGGGCGGTGCACCAAAACAGCCCTCGAAGCCTTTTGACGCATTTCCACAAACATATTCAAGGCATAAACTTCTACAAATCTCCACCTTGACTTGAATCCTCTCACAATACCCAGAAAAACAGATGCATTAATCACAATGCCCAGAATCTCCCAAACACCAGATTTGTCCCAAAAGACAACCAGAATAGATTAGTCCCTAAGGACCCCAGAATTGCCCAAGGAGGGCAATTAACAATCACGAACATTGAGTAAGTCCAAACAATGTTGAAACTTACTCTGCGGAACCGGCTTGGTGAACATATCAGCAGGATTATCAGCAGTTCCTACCTTTTTCACCTTAATCCTAGTCTCACTCCTCAGGAAATGGTATCTCACATCAATATGTTTAGTCCTCTCATGATGAACTTGATCCTTAGCTAAACATATTGCACTCAGACTGTCACAGTAAACAGTAGCCTGATCATGATGCAACCCAAGATCACTAACTAGTCCCTTTAGCCATATTCCCTCTTTAGCAGCTGCTGTCAATGCCATGTACTCTGCTTCAGTAGTAGACAAAGTAACTGTAGCCTGCAAAGTTGCCTTCCAACTAACGACAGAACCACCAAGAGTAAATACATAACCAGTCATTGACCTCCTACTGTCAACATCTCCAGCATAATCAGAATCCGAATAACCAGTGACTAAACACTGGGTATCATTCCCATAAATGAGACCAACATCAGAAGTACCTCTTAGGTACCAAAAATCCTCTTGACTGCCTGCCAATGCTCCTTACCAGGATCACCCATGAACCTACTAACTACACTGACTGCATGTGCAAGATCCGGCCTAGTGCAAACCATAGCGTACATCAAACTCCCTACTGCACTAGCATAAGGAACCCGACTCATGTACTCCTTCTCCTCAGCAGTTTTGGGTGCAAAAGCCACAGACAAATGATTATTTGAAGCACTTGGAGTGTCTATAGGCTTTGCAGTTGTCATGCCAAACCTTGACAGAATCTTCTGAATATAACCTTTCTGAGACAAGAAAAGTTTCTTCTGACCTCTTTCCCTATAGATCTCCATCCCCAAAATCTTCTTTGCAGCACCCAAATCCTTCATCTCAAACTCAGCACTGAGAAGACCCTTCAACCTCTGAATATCAGACTTAGCCTTAGCAGCTATAAGCATATCATCTACATACAGAACCAGATATATGAAAGAACCATCACTCAGCTTGTTATGGTACACACAGCAATCATACTCACTTCTGTTGTAGCCCAACTCAATCATGTAGCTGTCAAACCGCTTATACCACTGCCTAGGAGACTGTTTTAGCCCATACAAGGACTTCTTCAATCTGCAAACATAGTCTTCTTTTCCCGGAACTTGGAACCCATCTGGTTGTGTCATATAAATCTCTTCTTCAACTCCCCATGTAGGAAAGCTGTTTTCACATCTAGTTGCTCAAGTTCAAGATCCTGATGTGCAACCATTGCTAGTAGCACCCTGATGGAAGTATGTCTGACTACAGGTGAGAAAATCTCATTATAATCTACCCCTTCCCTTTGTGTGAACCCTCTTGCAACAACCCGAGCTTTATACTTAACCCCCTCAGTAGGTGAAGACCCTTCTTTCTTCTTGAAGACCCATTTGCATGTCACAATCTTCCTCTTCTTAGGACGTTTGACTAACTCCCAAGTCTGATTTTTATCGAGAGACTCCATCTCATCTCCCATTGCAGCAAGCCATAAAGTAGACTCACTTCCAGAAACAGCTTCTTTGTAGGTGGATGGCTCATGATTTTCAACCTCCACCTCCTCAGCAACCTGAAGTGCATAGGCCACCATATCTTCAAAACCATACCTCTTTGGAGGCCCCACACCAACTCTTCTAGCTCTATCATGTGCTATGCTTGGTTGATGAATTTCAGATGGCTCTTCAACATGTTGATCTTCTCCACCTTGGTGCTATGATTCACTCTCAGCCTGAGTGACTTGCAGCTCCACCTGTTTATCAACATCTCCACTGACGGACACCACAGTAGACTTCACAGAAGGGTTAAGCATGGAATTTTCATCAAATATTACATTCCTACTAAGTATGACACGATTTTCAGAAGGTGACCATACTCTATAGCCCTTAACCCAATCCCAAAACCAACAAATCTACCCTTCTTAGCTCTAGGTTCTAATTTTCCCTCATTTACATGAATAGACAATAGAACCAAAAATTCTCAACAAAGAGTAATCTGCAGGCTTACCAGACCACACCTCATAAGGTGTCTTGCAGTCAATACCTGTATGGGGTCCCCGATTGATCAGATAGCAAGCTGTACTTACAGCTTCTGCCCAAAACCTCCTAGCCATCCCAGCATTTGAGAGCATGCACCTTGCTCTCTCCAGAAGTGTCTGATTCATGCGTTCTGCAACTCCATTCTGTTGTGGCGTGTTTCTAACAGTATGATGGCGAGCAATCCCTTCATTTTTGCAGAACTCATCGAACTCAGACCAACAGAACTCCAGACCATTATCAGTTCGCAGCCTTTTGACCTTCCTTTTAACTTGATTTTCCACTAAAACCTTCCACTGTTTGAAATTCTTGAAAGCATCACTTTTATGCTTCATCATAATCACCCAAGTCATTCTTGAATAATCATCAATCATAGCACAAAATACCTGTGACCTCCAATAGATGCAACTCGGGAAGGTCCCCAACAATCAGAGTGAATATAATCAAGTGTACCTTTAGTTGTATGAACCGCCTTTGGAAACTTGCTGCGATGAAGCTTCCCAAACACACAGTGTTCACAAAACTCTAGGCTCTGCACCTTGTGCCCACATAGAAGATCCCTTTTTGACAGAATTTGCATCCCTCTTTCACCCATGTGCCCAAGTCTCATATGCCACAACTTGGTCAACTCCTCCTTGTGAATCTCAGATGATGCAACAACAGCAGACCCTGTCACAATAGACCCCTGAAGAATATATAAGGTACCAACTTTAATACCTTTCAGAACCACCTTTGAACCCTTGTAGACACTCATAGCTCCACCTTCACCTTGAAAACTGAACCCCTTACTATCTAGAAGACTCAGAGATATCAGATTCTTTGTCATTAATGGAACATGCCTAACTTCGTTCAAGGTACAGAGTGTACCATCATGAGTCCTCACCCTTATAGAGCCTATCCCAACTACTTTGCAGGCAGCACTGTTAGCCATAGAAACATTGCCTCCATCTATCTGCTTGTAAGTTGAAAACCACTCCCTGCATGGACTAATATGATACGATGCCCCAGAATCAAGAACCCACACATCCCTACAATGTGACTGGCTATTAACTACTAGGGCCAGATCTTCCTCAGAATCACCTCCAGTTTCTGCCAAAGCAGCAGAACCTTCACTTTTATCCTGCTGTTTCTTTTTCTTAGGACACTCATTCTTCCAGTGCCCCTTCTCCTTACAGTAATTACAGATATCAGTAGTTTTAGGACCCTTAGAATTCGAATTTTTAAAGTTCGTTTTCTTTTTACCAGATTTCTTTTGTCCCTTCCCCCAGTAACTACTAATCCAGATGCCTGTTTTCTGTACTAGACCCCGAAGCCTGGTGACGGACTTCTCTAGTATGCAGAGCAGATCTTACTTCTTCTAACGACAGACTATCTTTACCAACAATAAATAAATCCACAAAATTCTCATATGACATAGGCAAAGATACCAACAATATTAAAGCAACATCCTCATCATCTACTTTAACATCAATATTTCGCAGATCTAGTAAGATGGTATTTAATTTATCTAAATGATCTCTTAGAGACGTACCTTCCTGCATACGCAGGCTGAACAGACGTTGCTTCAAAAGCAACTTGTTGGTTAGAGATTTCGTCATGTACAAGCTCTCTAACTGCAACCACAGACCAGCAGCAGTGTCCTGCTCCGCAACTTCAGTAATTATGTCGTCAGACAGACACAACATAATTGTTGAATGCGCTTTCTCCTCCAGAATTTCCATCTCAGCGGTAACTAGGGGTGTTCATGGGTGGTTAACCGTACCAAAATAAAATTTCGGGACGGTAACCGGAAGTATCGGTTCGTCATATTTGCGAACCGTAACCGTTCAAACCGGTAACCGCATAAACGGTTAACCGATTTTTCGGTACGGTTTTCCGGTTAACCATTAACCGTAACTCAAATTTTATCAAATCAATTTAATTATTTTATATACCAAAATTATCATAAATATCAATCAATCTTACAAACTATTCACACAAAATATATAGATATTACGATACAATGAAATACATATTTCAAAGTTCTAAGAAAAAACAAGCACAAAAACATTAAACTATTACAAGTTGAGCACACAACACACACACTCACAGTTCACAGTGAGAATTGATCGAGAAGTTACAAAAAAAAAAAAAAAAAAAAACTGCAGTAGTATAACCAAAAAACAGCAGCACTGCAGTAGTACAAATATTTTCATTATAGAATAAGAAGTATTTCATTATTTTGGGACTTGGGCTGCTAACTATTTTTTGCAAATTTGGGCTTACTCTCCTCTAATCCTCTTAAGTCTTAGGCTCTAACTCTTTTAGTAAGTTACCAGTGACTTACTTTTTTTTTCACTATACAAGAAGTGAAGTCACAAACTACACTTTATAATTAATGCCTTTAATAAAAAATTAATTAATATAAATTATTATAAAAAATAAATAATAATAATAGATAAATTTATCCGGTTTTCGGTTAACCGTTTTATAAAAAAATCAATAACCTAACCGTACCGTTTAACCGTTATTTTTACCGGTTCGGTAACCGAACCGTTCAATCCCAAATTTTCCGGTTCGGTAACCGCCCATTTTAACCGGTTTTCCGGTTTTTCGGTACGGGATTTCGGTTTCGGTTTTTTGTGAACACCCCTAGCGGTAACTGAATCTGTTGCCTTCTTGGCCAACGGTGCCCACAACCCCTGTTGCTTCAGTAAAGCCCGCATCTTGATTTGCCACAGACTAAAACTATTCCTCCCAGTAAATTTATCAATTTTGACATTCATCCCAGACATCTTTCTCACACAGATCGATCACCAAAGCTCTGATACCAATTGGTTATAACGGACGTGAGAGAGAAACAAATATCGAATGCAAAAACAATAAAATCAGACAACAGATTTACGTGGTTCACCAATTTGGCTACATCCACGGCAGAGAGAGGAGAATATTTATTTATGAGAAGAACAGATTACAGAGAGAAAAGAATGAATTTCGTAGTAATAACCCTAGGATACAAAAAAGGTATTTATATCCGTTCAGAAAACGCGTTTCCGCATTTACCGGGCAGCCGCCCGATCGGGCGGTATTTCACTTTCCCAATCTTCGTTGCGCGCCCGGTCGGGCGAAGTCGCCCGAGTCGTTGTTCGGTGACTCGCCCGATCGGGCGAACCAGCCCGATGGCATCGGGCGAACTCCTTTAACTTCTTTCCTCAGCTCAGTTACGGGCCTGATCGGGCGGTGCACCAAAACAGCCCTCGAAGCCTTTTGACGCATTTCCACAAACATATTCAAGGCATAAACTTCTACATTATTATTTTCTTTGAGTTAAGAAAATAAATAATTGTATTAACTTTATATATCTATATAAAAAGGAAATAGGTTTTCGAAATAAGAAATAATTTTTTTTTAGGAAAACGTGTTTTTAGAAAAAGAATTTTATAAAACCGTGTTTTATAAAAGAATATTGGAAAAAACGTGTTTTAGAAAAAGATTTTATAAAAACGAGTTTTAGAAAAGGAATTTAATAAAACCGTGTTTTATAAAATTTTGGAAAAACGAGTTTCAGAAAAAAGATTTTGCAAAAAACCGTGTTTCCTTAAAAAACGTGTTTTAAAACATTTTTATAAATCCGAGATTTCCTAAAACAAGTTTTATAAAATCATATTTTATTTTGGAAGATACTTTTTGAGTTGAAAAGAAAATCTGTTATGGAAAACATATCTTTTTGAGAATAAAGATAAAGATGGAAAAAGATAAAGTTTGATTTTCTAAAAGAGAATTAAATCACTTGAATTAAGGAATTGAAAGATATCCTTTGGAAGGATGGTCGTCCAATCCATGTTCTATAAAAGGGATTCATAATTCACTTTTAGATCTCACGTTTTCAGAGAGAAAAATCGAGTCTATTAAAAGCTGAAAACTATTTCCTCCGGCACTGAGCATAGCACTGAGCGAGTCAGATTTAAGTTACTATTATACGATTGTAATTGTCCTCTACTTGCTTGACTAAGAAGCACATTATTGAGGATCGTTCTCTTTCTGTAACTTTACCATTATAGAGAGTGTCAACACTTAGAGTTAAGTGTTGGGGGTCACTACTAGGGTTAGTAGTGAGAGGAATCTTATTGTATCAAGAGTTTGATATTATAGGGTTCAAAGAAATAAAGAGTTTTGTTTCTTGTGGATGTAGATCTCAGAGGTGAGATTGAACCACGTTATATCCTGTGTTTGCGTATCAAATCTAACATACTTTCAGTTTATTATTCGCAAAAACTTAAATCAGCGATTTACGAGTGTTTGGCACAGTGCCAGGCACTGAGCCATAAAAGAGATTTTGCGAAAATCGATTAGATTTCTCCACTCAATTCAACCCCCCCTCTTGAGTGTCACCTTGTGTTCCAACAGTTACACTAAATTTCATTATCATTACCACTATTGTAATACCCCCAAAATTCTCTCTTCTGGAAAACTTATTTAATATAAAACTCCTTGAGAAACTTGAGAGTATTACCGCCACGTGATAACGTTAAAGGCTTTAATACTAACTACTAACTGAACTTGAAACTAATGCAGCGGAAATAACTTATAAATAACTTCTCTTTATTAATATAAACTTTATTGTACAACTATATAACAATACAAATAAAGAAAATAAAATAACAACTCCTTGACTAATTATGATTCCTCACTAGCTCCCCCATATGAAGTATGCATCAATCAACCTGTAAATTCTGCTCACCAAAAGGGTCATCACAGGGACAAAGCCATAAAACAAAACAAAACAAAAGCGTGTCAGTAAAAATACTGAGTACATGTATATGTGAAATATTAAACTCTTTATTTAATCAAACTTTTGAAATATTTAATTTCAAAAAACCTTTCTAATAGGATACTTGATAATACTTATAAAATATAAAGTATATAACCTTGATAAAAAAAATCCTTTTTCCTTGCCTAGGTACCTTGCCTAAAGTGTGCACACCCCCCAAGTTTAGTATTCCTTACTGAGTCTATTACGAGGGGAACTACCTTGTCCACATGACTTATACAAAAAGTACATGGGTAAATAATATAATAGCTACCGTTCTTGCTAATAAATAACAAGCCGTGGCCTCTTTATAAATTGTGATCATAAAAGATCATATAACTAATAAAAATCCTTCTGAAATAATCCTCCTTTAAAAAAAAGAATAATAATTCTTATAAACTTAGCCATATAAAGGCATAAATAAAATAACTTGCTCAGGGGGTTAACCTTTGAAAAACAATAATAGTTCAAAAACACCTTTTTAAATATTTAAACATGAATCAAACGATCAAACTCCTTCTAAAATATTTGAATATAAATTCAAAGATCAAACTTTATAAATATATTATACGAAAGACATAATTTAAAGTTCATAACATTTAAACATGTCCATATAATATAGATGCAGTTCATAATAAAACTCATAAAAACATGTATTTCAATCCAAAATATTTTCTTAAAAACATGATACTACACTTGCAAACCAATTATTAAAGATCTACAAATACACGCACCTTGAATAATAATAACTACTAGGGAGAAGAGAAAAGGTAGGCTAAGAGGGAGAGAGAGTTTAAACTTGAGAAAAGAGATTTATTTCTCAAATTTGGTGTGAAAAATATGATGGGTGGAGACCCCTATTTATACTAGTTGGAAAAGTAGAATCGGAATAGGATTAGGAAACTAAAAGATAGATTTATGAAAAAAGATAAACTAATCTAACTAAGATATAGCTAATATTTACGCTTATCCAACTAAAATTAGGAAAAGGTAGAAATTACTCGATAATACGTAGTTATAGAGTAAAATAACTAAAAGATAAGTTAAAAGAAAAGATTACAAAAATTTGATAAACATGTAACTCACAAGAGTGAGTTATGAGTTTGCGGCTGATTTTATTTTTTTTTTTCCTTTTTTTTTTTCATTAAAATCTTTTTCTCTTTATAAACCCTTTTTTTTTTTCTTCTTTTCTTTTTTACAAACCTTTTTGCAATTGTTTTTAAAATATTTTTAATTTTATTTTGAAACAACTATTTTACTTGGCTATATTTTTAATTTTATTTTGAAACAACTATTTTAAAATATGCAAAATATTTTTAATTTTATTTTGAAACAAGAAAAGGCAATTTGCGTCGGATGTGAGGCGCCTATTTGCGTCGGACTGTGGTGCGACGCCAAAGCCCTCGACGCAAATGACTTAAAAACGATGTGCGTCGTATCGCATACGACGCAGATGGTTCAGCTATTTGCGTCGCACCTTTATACGGTACGACGCAAGTGGTGCTCCCTTGCCCAACATAGAGCAGTATTGTGCGTCGTACATTACCTGAGGTGCGACGCAGAAAAGTGATTTGCGTCGCACCTTGGGCTACTACGTGCGACGCAAATTTCAATTTTTTTTAAAAAAAATTTTTTTTTTTTTGGTAAAAAATTGATTTTATGAACAGAATGAGGCTCTGTGCAAACGCAATCGTAGATTTGTAATAATAAACTACAGAAAATAAAGAAAAAGAGATAAATTACACTCCACAACAATATTGTTTTAATTCTGCACATAATTTCTTACTGTTACTATCAAAAATATTACAAACTAATTAGAGAAAAATAAACCTAAAAAAACAAAATCAGAAGAGAAAATTTAAAAGAAAATCCTAAATCTGAAAACGAAATTAAAAAAATATTCAGATCTAACATACAAAAAAACGAAATTAAAAGAATAAACCTAAAAAAACAAAATCAGATCTAATATACAAGAATGAAATTGCACTAAATATATTTAAAAAAAAAACCTAAATCCCCAAAATCAGAGCGAGGAATTTTCGATCTTTCTCGTCGGCGAAAAAAGGATGCTGAAGATTCGCTCGCTCGCCGGAATTAAACGGCTGAAGATTCGCTCGCTCGCCGGAATTAAACGATGAAGATCGAGTGCTTGTCGGGTCTTCGATGCTGAGAGATGCTGAGAGTTGAAGATTCAAAGCTTGTCGCGTCGCCGGAATCACAAACAAGGAAGATCGAGTGCGAAAATTGAAACAAAATTGAAAATCGAAACTAAAACTTTAGATATGGTGTAGGAGTATTAATTGGGTTCTTGTTTCATAGGTATTTCGAACTCGTTGGTTTATCTAGAGATGCTGAGAGTTGTTTCATAGGTATTTCATATGAACTCGTTGATTTGAGAGTTACAGTGAGTGAGGGAGAGAGAGATGAAACGGCTGGAGTGAGGGAGAGAGAGATGAAACGGCTGGAGTGAGGGGGAGAGAGAGAAGGAGGGAGGGAGAGAGAGATGAAACGGCTGGAGGCCTGGACGCGTTTTTAGGGTTTGGGCCCAATGTGCGTCGGATGGTGGCCTAGGTGCGACGCACATTAGGCTCAATCCCCCACACTGAGAAGCTCATTATGCGTCGCACGCGGAGCTAGGTGCGACGCACAAAGGTAATTTGCGTCGCACTTACATACAGTGCGACGCATATTGCTCGTATGCTGATATGAATATTGATGTTTTGCGTCGAGTGCTCTTTGTCATGCGACGCACAAAGGTAATTTGCGTCACTTCCGTGTCTGTGCGACGCAAATCCGGGGACGCAAATCATCCTTTTTCTACTAGTGATACTTGAATGTAAAACTTAGGAAAGTTAGGCCCAAAATTCATTTGGGCTAAAATTCGTTTTAAATACCCAAAACCTTTCTTATAAAAGCCTTTCTAATAAATAATAAGCTTTTTTAGTAAATAAAACCTTTTTCAAAAACTAAAACTTTTATAAAAATATAAATAATAACTTACCAAAAATACGGAAGTATTACAGACTACCCCCCTTAAAAGAAGTTTCGTCCTCGAAACTTGAAACAAGCAAGTAAGAAGTAAAGCATGTAATTCACATATACCACAAACTCTCTATAAAAATAAGTTGGCTCACATAATAACTCATAAAATAAGTCAAAAGTAGGTCAAAAATAGCGTTTTAAGTTAAAAGCGCGAAACTCTATCGTATTCTACCCCTCTTAAAAGGAGTTACGCCCCCGTAACTCGCTAAGGCTTAAAACTTCACTTAAAATTATTTAACAACTTTATAATACAAAAACAATACAAAAATCGTTGTTGGAAATGTAATAGTAAAATCACTTGAGAGACAACACTTTCAAAAATAACTTTTAAACTTTAAAAAGAATAGCCTCTATGTCAAGGTATTAATAATAGGAATAATTGCCATCAAAATAGATAAACATAATAAAGAAAGTACTTGAATAAGTACAAAGGGGTACAGTTTGTGACATACTAAAAATTTTCTAAAACTTGAGTAGGAAAATTTTCCAAATTCTTGAAATAATAACGAATTATATACTGATACTAAAGACAAGTTTTGTAGGAAAACTATTTAAGAAAATACTAATATATTATCAAAATGCTATAATATAGTGAGAACAAAAGAACTTTATAAAACCTTTCGTAAGCTTTACTCAAAATACAATATTCAAACAACTTTTTCCTTTTGTTTGTAAAATACGTTTGCTTTCTCGTCAAAATTTAATGAGCTTCACAAAACTCATGAAGGTATCACAATGAATATCAAAAAATAAAAAAAATTACCTTTGATCCTACTTGATTAATCAAAATCAAATCAATTCATCATAATTCACAAGCAAACCTTGTTAGTATATATACTAACACAACATATACTTGAAGAAAAAAAAAAACTTCCTTACTTAGGTCCTCAAAACTAAAACTCCTCAAAATTGAACTTCAAAATTTTTCTTAACGTACCATAATTAATATTCTTTCAAAAATAGACAGTAGTCAACTAGGACTTGTGATAGTATATAAACAATCTTTTCCTGAAAATTCACACAATCTTCACTTCAATAAAATTAACTTCTTCACATAATATAAACTCAATGCTTAAATCCATAATATAAAAATACGACTATTCTTTCCAAAATCAAACCTTGATTGACTAGTTTTTTTTCCCTTTTTCTCTTTTATTAAGCTCCAGATTTCTCCCAAAAGAATATATTTCTTCTATTATTAGAGTCACTTATTTATTCCAATAAGTGATATACATAATCCTCATAATCACTTTATCCTTTATATTGCCAAAACAACAATTATTGTGAATACTCTATCAACTTGAGCAATAGTTGAAGCTTACTTCCAAAAATAATACTCCTCTTGATACTCAATAATCCCCAAAATAACCTTAGAATACGTTTAGAGAATTCTAGTATCTTACTTCACCTTTAAAACAAAAATGATCTAAAGGAACCTGCTAAAGTTTCAAATATGGTACCTCGTATACCTATAAGGTCCTCATAATATTCCTTATTTTGTCACCTTTCAAAGGTTATCTCGATAGCATTGCTAAAATGGTGTTGACTATATCCATAAATAAAATATATAATTTATCTAAATCTTAATAAATCCTCCAAGCTGGTATAAACCATTGACCTCCTACTTGTTTCCACAAATTGTGAAATTTCCTTTCCTTGCTAATGTCACTAAACTTTAAAGATCATCTAACTACATAAAACTTCAAATGACTAATTTCACAATCCTTAGCACATAATAAAATGTATAGCCTCTTCACTCCTACTATAAAAAAAAAAATAACTACTAAACTTCTTTCCTTCAAAGGAATAAACTAGAACAATTTTCACCTTTAATGGATCTCAAATAGTCAACTTGACTTACTTTGAACTCATAGTTTCTCTTAACACTTATAAATCAATAAAATAAACATATTGATGCTTTACACAATATATATAAATCACTTTGCATGAATTTGATCACATGCATACATGTCATATAAGACATAAAAAAAAAAAAACAAGTTCAACTCATAGAAAATATACATGCCAAAAAAAAAAAAAAATATCGTAAGAGATAGTAATCTCGCAACTTGCGAGTAGCTTCTTAATAGCATGTCATGAAAGACAAAATAATAACTCAATTCTTGTAATAAACAATAAACTCTTTCTTTTGCTTATGAAAAATACGAAGATTTTTCATATTAACTTGACAATAAGTCAAACTTCCTTAGAATATATTAAAAATAATCATATTACAAATAGAACAATGAACACTAAACAATTCTTAAAAAACAATACTTTATAAAAAAGTTTCAGTTTTATAATTCGAATAAATATATATAGATTTATAAGATAAATACGGATTGTATGTTGACATAATAGTCAAAATAAATATAACATTTGAACTATAATTTGAAATGAATCGAAAAATATTTGAAATTCCTATAAAAAAAATTTGTTTGATATCCTTGAAAAATACATGTATGTGTATATGACCAAAAGAGTTGTTTATTTGAGTACTAGGCTTAGTGTATGAATAATTAATCGAGTGAGTTCCCAGGAAAGAGAGGTGCGACACAAACGGCCAACTTAAGTACCAAGTCTTTCCTTAGCCAGAACTTTCCTCAGAAAAATAAATCCACATACTTATTCCGTTCTTCAAAATATAAATCAGAAAATATTTATACTTGAAAATATAATGCAAATAGAATGCGAAACTCTAGCTTATATGCCCTTCCTAGATCTACCCATACTCTCATTGACTGTTTATTTTATTTTAAAAAAGCACCTGGAAAACTGATACCACTTTGTACTTATTCAAGTACTTTCTTTATTATGTTTATCTATTTTGATGGCAATTATTCCTATTATTAATACCTTGACATAGAGGCTATTCTTTTTAAAGTTTAAAAGTTATTTTTGAAAGTGTTGTCTCTCTTTTGGAAAACTTATTTAATATAAAACTCCTTGAGAAACTTGAGAGTATTACCGCCACGTGATAACGTTAAAGGCTTTAATACTAAATACTAACTGAACTTGAAACTAATGCAGCGGAAATAACTTAAATAACTTCTCTTTATTAATATAAACTTTATTGTACAACTATATAACAATACAAATAAAGAAAATAAAATAACAACTCCTTGACTAATTATGATTCCTCACTAGCTCCCCCATATGAAGTATGCATCAATCAACCTGTAAATTCTGCTCACCAAAAGGGTCATCACAGGGACAAAGCCATAAAACAAAACAAAACAAAAGCGTGTCAGTAAAAATACTGAGTACATGTATATGTGAAATATTAAACTCTTTATTTAATCAAACTTTGAAATATTTAATTTCAAAAAACCTTTCTATAGGATACTTGATAATACTTATAAATATAAAGTATATAACCTTGATAAAAAATCCTTTTTCCTTGCCTAGGTACCTTGCCTAAAGTGTGCACACCCCCCAAGTTTAGTATTCCTTACTGAGTCTATTACGAGGGGAACTACCTTGTCCACATGACTTATACAAAAAGTACATGGGTAAATAATATAATAGCTACCGTTCTTGCTAATAAATAACAAGCGTGGCCTCTTTATAAATTGTGATCATAAAAGATCATATAACTAATAAAAATCCTTCTGAAATAATCCTCCTTTAAAAAAGAATAATAATTCTTATAAACTTAGCCATATAAAGGCATAAATAAAATAACTTGCTCAGGGTTAACCTTTGAAAAAAATAATAGTTTAAAAACACCTTTTTAAATTTAAACATGAATCAAAGATCAAACTCCTTCTAAAATATTTGAATATAAATTCAAAGATCAAACTTTATAAATATATTATACGAAAGACATAATTAAAGTTCATAAATTTTAAACATGTTCATATAAATAGATGCAGTTCATAATAAAACTCATAAAAACATGTATTTCAATCCAAAATATTTTCTTAAAAACATGATACTACACTTGCAAAACAATTATTAAAGTCTACAAATACACGCACCTTGAATAATAATAACTACTAGGGAAAAGAGAAAAGGTAGGCTAAGAGGGAGAGAGATTTAAACTTGAGAAAAGAGATTTATTTCTCAAATTTGGTGTGAAAAATATGATGGGTGGAGACCCCTATTTATACTAGTTGGAAAAGTAGAATCGGAATAGGATTAGGAAACTAAAAGATAGATTTATGAAAAAAAGATAAACTAATCTAACTAAGATATAGCTAATATTTACGCTTATCCAACTAAAATTAGGAAAAGGTAGAAATTACTCGATAATACGTAGTTATAGAAGGTAAAATAACTAAAAGATAAGTTAAAAGAAAAGATTACAAAAATTTGATAAACATGTAACTCACTGGCGTGAGTTATGAGTTTGCGGCTGAATTTTTTTTTTTTTTTCCCTTTTTTTTTTTTCATTAAAATCTTTTTCTCTTTATAACCCTTTTTTTTTTTTTCTTCTTTTCTTTTTTACAAACCTTTTTGCAATTGTTTTTAAAATATTTTTAATTTTATTTTGAAACAACTACTTGAATGTAAAACTTAGGAAAGTTAGGCCCAAAATTCATTTGGGCTAAAATTCGTTTTAAATACCCAAAACCTTTCTTATAAAAGCCTTTCTAATAAATAATAAGCTTTTTTAGTAAATAAAACCTTTTTCAAAAACTAAAAATTTTATAAAAATATAAATAATAACTTACCAAAAATACGGAAGTATTACAACTATTTATAATTAATCACTAACCAAATGAACCGTTAATACTTTTGCGATATTCACATACTCTTTTGTTATTAATATGTAATGAAAAGCATTGTCATATAAAATCTTATCATTAACACAACCGCTATTTTAATTTTTTAGAGTAATTTTTTTCTCAATATGCAATGTATATATACATGCATCCATCATCCATGGATGGAGCAATGTTGGGCCCGGGGGCGTGGACCCTGTCAATATTGTGGGTTAAATACAAATATATATATGCAAGCATGTTAAAGCACATGATGACTCTAGTGGAGATGGTTGGGAGGGGTGAGGGGTATGATTATTGAATATGTTGTTTGTTGGGAGCTACCACGTTACACGGTTACATTGTTTTGCCTTTTCTCTCTAGTTAATTTGCTTGACCCTTTGTCTTTTTCCTCTATTATGTATGGTAGACCATGTTTAGTTATTGGGAGGAAAGGTAATAGATATAAAAAGAATTGAAAAAAACCTTAATAAGGAAAAATTATGATGGCGAAGGTGGTCGTGGTGGTGCAGGGTGGTGGAAGCGACGGGGTTGTGATGGTTGGTGCAGGTGTAGAGGGAGAAGAAGGTGGGCTAAAGAGAGAGAGGGGTGTGGCAAGTGATGGTGGCTGGTGGAGGAGGGGGTTGGAAGGGGAAGAAAGGAGAAGGAAAAGTTATGAAGGAAGATACAAAAAAGGATCAAATAGGTTTAATTAGAATTTAATTAAGAATTATGAGCTAAT
Source organism: Beta vulgaris subsp. vulgaris (assembly GCF_026745355.1). Classification (NCBI taxonomy): domain Eukaryota; kingdom Viridiplantae; phylum Streptophyta; class Magnoliopsida; order Caryophyllales; family Amaranthaceae; genus Beta; species Beta vulgaris. The sequence goes on along the minus strand of NC_079206.1, from coordinate 61,762,409 downwards.
TAGAGATTAATTACTAATGGAGTTGACTAGGAATGTTAGTGGATAATGGATCCTACTCAAATCTATGGATGCGGATTTGGATCCTTAAAATTTGGACCGAGTATGATCTAGATCCTAGTTTTTAAAAACATATTTGGGTCGAGTCCTAAATTATTTCCCGTACCCATTTTATAAATTTATTTTAAAATATATAATTAAAAGGGTAAAACTGAAAATCCTAATTGTGTTAAACTCTTAATATTATTTATGCTTGATTTTGTTGCATTAAGGTTGAATGCTTGTCTACTTCAACTCGACAAATGAAGATGCTAAATGACGTTGTTTTATTCTCTAAAATCTTATTGTGAAAATAAAGGTCGTTTGAAGAAAACAGGTTAGGATCTATTTTGAACCCGAATCCATTTGGATCCTTTGTTTTATCACCCAATAGATCTACATAGGATTTGGATCCACGATTGAAAAACAAATTTGGATCTGGATCCTAGAGGATCCGGTCCAATTATACCCATTGACATCACTAGAGTTGACCAGTTAGTCACATAAAGGATATTTTGATATACTTTAAAAAAAACAGGGATATAGGGTGGACAATTAAAATCGCGATATACCAAACTGAACTTGGCCTAGTGGACGGAAAGAACCTTCCGACTCAAGGCTGGGGACTTGAGGGTTTCCATCCCTACTAAGTCACTTTGGGAGACGGTTTCATCTTACCATCCCCCACTCTCAAAGTATATATATCCTTTAATGCAAGCCGAGTTAACTTGCAAAAGGTTCTAGTTTGACAGGACCCTTCATCTTATCATGGAGTTCCCAGTAAAAACTTAAAAAAAGAAATCTAATCGCGAGATCATATGATAATAAAAAAAAAATTGTCGGGAGTATATGTTGGTGAAAAAATCGAAAAATATATTTTTGTATAAGGTATCTTAAAACCCCTTTTATGTTGGATCATCTCAAACCCATAGCCTCTAAAACTTGAACAAGCATTATTCAACTAGGTCCAAAAGTGTCATGACACAAAAATCAGCCCAACTCAAGTTTTTTACTTGGAGTATTGGACAGGTTCATCTAACATTAGTGGATCCCTTTCCAAGTAATCCTAATTTGAACTTTCCTAATCACTGACGTCATATTTATAATTTATAAACCTTTGAAAAAGTAAAAAAATTATATGATATAAAAAACCGACCAAAAAGTGAACATAGTGATGTCGGTCAATCATATAAGGTTACGTGGCTTCCCCGGTTCCTTTTTAGTAACCGCCAATTTTCTCATCTCACAATATTATCCTCCAAGTAATCTCATAATTAGTTTTCTTATATAAACTACAATTCAAATAAATCTTACCCTCTTCATTATTTAATAACATGTCTTCCATAAAACCAAAAACCCATTAAAATTGTTCATCTTCATAAACCAAAGTTTCAATCTTTAATCCCAATAACTTACACTTTGTTTATAAAAACTATGGAAGCTCATATTCAAATCAATGGCAACCTAAGCTTGGAAAATTATTCATCTGACAATATAGATGATGATTATGATCATGAACAAATTTCTGATTGCGAAAGTTGCATTAGCAATGAGAATGAGAGGATTCAAGGATTGTTTGGTGATGATTATTTGATTAGATTAAACGAAAACGATGCGATTTTCGACGTAATTGGGCATGTGTTCATGTCAAATATGGGAGGTTTTGGGAAGAAAAATAATACCATAATTGAAGCTATTCATAAGATGAATTGGTCATATTCTCGTACAATGTTAGCAAGGTTTAAATGCTTTAATATATTTCGTGCAGCATTATTGGAGGATGATGACAATAGTAGCTTTAATAATGGTGTTACAAGTTGCATGAAATATGGTTGGTATTGTGATGATAAAGATGGGATTCAAAGGATTGTTTCTCTTGGTTTTGGTCATCTTCAACTTGGTAATCGTGATGGTGTTCGTCTTTCCCCCGTTAACTCTCTTGCTCAGAGGTAAGAAATCCTATACTGTAGTTACTCTTTATTTGATTTCCATATTTGAAATTATTCTCAAAACTTTGATTTTATGATATTAAGCTTTGCATAGATATTTTGATGTAGAATTTTATTCATTAATGAAATAGGTAGGGGGTGTGTAAAGGGTAGGGTCGGACCAGAATTTGAACCGGACCGTATTGGATCAGGATTCCGGTCCGGTCCCCAGTCCATTTAAAATCACAATTTTGTGTCTCTGGTCCGGTCCGAACCGGTGGATGGGAATTTCTGTTTTTTAATATAGAAAATATTTAAAGGTTAAAAAAAATTTAAAGGTTAAAAAAAATTAGAAAGTTATAATATTAGAAAGTTAAAAACCTACTCTTTATTATTATTAACATTATTGTTGCTTGAATTATTAAAAATTTAATGTATCTAATTTATAAATATGTATAAATCTAAATAAAAAATATATTTTATACAAAAAAATGCATGTTTCGATCCATTAGGTCCAAAATCTGACTGGATCGGAAAAATTCCGATCCCGATCCTAAAAAATATTCAGATACTGGTCCACTGATTCTGGTCCGCTTCTAGACCGGTGCACACCCCTGAAGATAGGTATATGACATCTACAATCAAAATCAAAACTAACAAATACATAACAATTTTGTTCAAATAAAATTCTATAGATGGCAAAATCATGATTGTTGTAAATAAAATATGACTCTTATATATACCCTCTTTCATCACATTGTTGTTTGATGTAGCTTTCTATGAGAGAGTCCTTCGATTTATTATAGTTTTGAATTATAACTAGATTTGATCCAATTCATTATAGATGTATGATTAATTCATATCTACTGCGACAGCACACACTTAAATTTCCTGTGTAATTTAAAACATAAATCTCAAACTATCAAAAAAAATATAAATTTTTGATTGAATATATAGATGGTAAAAGTAACCTAGTAATTAGATAGCATAACTCTCCATTATATAGACACAAGGGAGATTATTCATTATTGTCGTGAAATAAGCTTAATAGAGTTTTTCGGTAGGAAAAACGAAAAGATGGGAAAGGAGATAAAAGAATTAAAACAACCCAAAGCTTTGTATAAAATTCTATACTTCCTCCATTTTTTATTAGTTGATCTTTTTTTTAGCGCACTTGTCGAGACACGAATTTGAACCTTAATATCTCTAATTATTAACAAGCTAAGCAAAAGTTACAAAAGGTTGATATTTTGAAAATTTACATTGAGACGAATCTGACAACATTCCATATTACTATCAATTTCCTTAAGTACAAATCACAAAAGATAGTCAAAGTCATGTAGGTTATATTAATATGACCTAAGTCAATATGAGTAATTTATTGAAGGTAGCAGTTGTTGCTGGAGGTGTTCCCACCTTGTGTTGGGTTATTTAATAGGAAAATCCACAAGAAAATGAAATCCAAAAGAACCAAAAATGTGTTGGATTACTTGATAAAGAGGATTGGAAGGTGAAGGTGGTCCATATCTACAGGGAAAATCCACAAGAAAATGAAATCTAAAAGAACAAAAAATGTGTTAGGTTACTTAATAAAGAGGATTGGAAGGTGAGAGTGGTTCATATCTACAGGGAAATCCACCATAAAATGAAATCCAAAAGAATCGGGAAGTTCTAGCCTTTCAATCCAAAGTGAATTTTTAGGGCTGCTATTTCTATTGCCTTTTGTTAGTTCGATCGCGGAATTTCTTTCTTTCTGTATTTTCGAAATATGAATGTACAGCCGAGCTACTGATTAGTTGGCTAATCGTGGAGTGGATGAAATTCATAGGCTATGTCTTTCTGATGAATCTTATTTAGATCTGCATAGAATTATTGTTGAGGATGTTCGTGGGGTTTTGATCCTTCGAATAATTCCTTGTTTCGTTTCTTGTTTTGTTTTTTTGTTTTGGCTTTGCCTCTACTGCATAAAAAAAAATTTATGTTTCATCCAACAAGAAACAGAGTGAAGATGAGCAAACTTACAATAATTTATCTTGAAAAAAATTAATTTTTCTAATTTGGGAGATCATTTCTTGCTATTCGTAAAAAGCAGTTGATAAAGAATACAATTCTCTTCCTAACCTAATTTGATTAATCATATAGTATTTCGTAACGCCACTGTCTTGTAGAATTAGTATTCCTAACCTAGCACACCTATAGTTATTAGGGAGTTTAAATTATCCAATATAGTAACACATCGTTATGATATCTGATTTTCCTCACAGTTAATTTTGCTCCTTGGATATTTCATTTTTTCTCGAATTTTCTTGGGATCTTTGATCCATCTGCTTCTTCTCATTTTTGGTTGCCAAATCCGTCATGTGAGCATCGCAACGCGTTGCTTCTCCCTAATCATGTGCTTTGTGACGAACAATGACGACCCACGAAGCTTTAAGTTTTCATACGGCCTTAGCGGACGCAACATAAAAAAAAAATGCAATTCCATAATTGGTTCTTGATTACAAAAAGTTTAATTTTACTATTGGGTTGCCTTATTTGAGATCATGTTTTTGTATACAACATTCTTGATCACATATATCTTAAAATACGTTGTATTTCAGACAACTTAAATTCGTTGTGGACGGGTCTGGATGCAGTCGCAAATTAATGGATTTATGGCACCAACACTTCCCTCTCATAATACATTTGCCTTACCTAAAATTTGTTTATAGTATAGTTTATAACTTGATTATATATTAAAGTTTGTAACTTCTTGTCACTAATATATAATTACATTAATATTGTAACTTGAGATCAAAAGTTTGTAGCTTTCAATGATTTCATTTGCAAAACTTTGATTTTTATATTATAGTCAAAATTTGATAGATTAAAGTTCATAGCTTTAGTCACTAGTTCTCTATATTCTATAATTAATACATAGATTTTATTTCTCGAAAAAGAAAAACATAGTTTTTACAGCATAATAATAGTCCTATTTATATTGTCGATCAATCTTTCAGGTTAAAAGTTTGTAATTTTGATTTATGAGAACAAAGTCTTTAAATTCAATCACTATTGTTACTAATTAATACTCCCTTCATTCCTTTTTGTTTATTATAGATGTTTTCTACATAATTTCCGATACACATATTTACTATATCTTTTTCTTATTTATTTGTTTGAATTAACGGTCAAAAGTTTAATCAAACTATCAAGCCATGCCACCAATAAATAACTAAAAACAGAAATGTTCACTATAAAATTCAATTATATGCATGTCTAAATTTATAATTAGTATGCTTTTCCATAGATAGAAAGTGGTGCAAACTTACTTAATTACTAAATCTTGTTGTTTGAATTTTTCCCTTGCAGTGTGCAAAATTGTGGTATTGATGAAAATGGGCTAAAACATGTTATACTTTGCCGAGTTCTAGTAGAGAATGGAGAGAGCTCGAAGGAGCTCAATTCTGAAGTTGATGATGTTGTTTCTCCAAGTGAATATATTGTTTGGAGTACCAAGATGAACACTCATATTCTGCCAGAATATGTCGTATCTTTCAGAACTTTTCTGTGCTTGGACGGTAAGTAATTGACCAATTATTTCTTTTCCTTATTTTTCTTTTTGCAAGTTGGTGTATAAAAATTGACCAACTCTTTCTCATAAACAGTATTACTTATTTATTTCTCAGATAAACTTGTATAAAATTCCAAAATAGAAAGAAAATAGATACCAAGACTAGTGTTTAAGAATCAAATAAACGAAATCTATCTTACAATACAAACTCCACCTCCAAAATATCGCCTCTTTTACCAATTCGTTTACTTCCATCTTACTTGTCTCGTTTGATGTTGAAAGGTGTTGAGACTATGATATATGGCGCACAACACATATGAGTATCTTATATTAATAAAAAAAATAGATGAAGTTATTTTAGAAGACAAGAGGGTTATTCCTCTTATTACCATATGATTTTAACTTTTTAGGGTAAAACCTTCTTTCGTCTTGTAAAGTGTGCTATCTCTCCTACTGATCGATGTGGCACCCAAAACCATAATAACATAAGGTGTTTTTTTTTTTTAAAACATGGATATTGTTCTTAAGTTTATTCCAATAAAATCGAAGGCGCTCTTGGATATACCACTCTCTCATTCACGGTTCCCATCAAAGAGCTATATTTGATAGCTCAAATGAAAAACAATATATATCGAATTTGTGTTGAGTTTTTATTAGTAAGACAGACCAGACTAAACGTTTGAATTTAGGAGGAGCCGAGCCTTCCTGAATTAATGCTCAAAGTTATGCATAAGGGTTATGATTATGCGAGTTAAGCTCGAGTTTAGGGTTGCTCCACTCGACTCAACTCGCTTGTATATCGAATCGAGCTATTACGTTTGATTTGGCTCCACTTGACTCACTAACCTTTTGGGTCAAATTCAAGCTTGGGTTAACTCCACTTGATTGGCTGATCTTTGGAGTTGAGTTAAGCTCCCATCGAGTTTTAATCGAAGTTTGACCTTGTCAAGTGCACTTGATTGAGTTTTGGCGCAGGTAATCTTAGGTAGCTTTAGGTAGCTTGCAAGTTGTATCTGGTCTCATTACTTAGAATTCCTAGGGTAGAGTGGTAGACAATATCTTGGATTTAATTAGATTTTGCTTTTGATAGTACTTGACAATTGTGTTTTCAAGTTACTCACGAGTTTTCAAGTCAAGTTTTGATATAGTAACTCGACCCTACTCGCCAATATCTTGAGTCACACTCACTTAAGCCAATTTTTTTTATTGAATGTAATCTTGAGTGTAGCTTGCGAGTTGTCTTGTCTCATTTACGTCCTTATTTAATTGTATGTAAATGTGTGTGCAAAGTAGAAATGGTAGAACGATAAATCCTGACGAAATAGTAGTTCGAACACAATATAGATGTCAAAAGTAATTTATGATGTGCATATATATTTAATTTCTTTAGGGTTTTCAAAAGGTGGATACTTGGGGAAGAAACCAGCAGCTTCTCCTTGGTTGCCTTTCTCAACTTTGATCTCGACTATTTCCGAGTTCTTGCCTCCACCAACCATTAATTTGATTAATGAGCATTACAAGGATTTTAAGGTGCGCATTAATATTGCCTCTAATTCATTTTCTTAATCTAATAACTTTATGCTATTTATATTTGACTTATTTTTGCAGAAAGGGAAAATCACTCGCCGGAATATGATAGAGAGACTTACGCGTTATGTTGGAAAGGAATTATTAATCAAGATCATTAAACGTTGTGGAGCCAAGATAGTTTCTCCCTGAAAATACGAATGAAATTAAAGAGGTTTGAAGATATATGTTTAGTTATTATTTTAAATTTCTAATATTTATACACTTGTATACAATATATACTATATTTTTTTGTTTGGATGTACAATCATAATCCATAGTAGCATCTCTTTAGTAGATTCCTTGTTTCCCAAGTTTGTTTCCCTTTTAATAAGAATGTAAACTTTTTCATATATACAAAGTACACAATTATTATTTTGTTGCATGGGAGGAAAAAAATTCAAGACCCATCTTGTTTACAAATTATGTACAAATTCCTTGGTGCTCCTCCCAAGTATATTATTTTGCATATTTGTCACATATTTTGCTTAAATGAGTAATATGTGCAATTATAAATTGTGAAGAAAATGTGAGAAAGTTGCTCTTTGGAGCATTATGGAGGCTTTGCAATTTATGATAGCATAAAATAATGTATTTATCGCAGGGCGTCTGGTAGGAAATAATAATTGCGGTATGGGCGATGAAAAAATCTTATGACAACGTTCATGGTATGATCATACCTGAGGTGTACTTTCTTCTTCTTTCATAACCACTAAAAACCACCATCAAGAGTGATTATGAAATATTATGAAGAAAATAGATAGTTTAGGAGTGAATAAGCACAAAGTCTCCATAGTGCTCCCTCTCGCACATTTTACACTTGCTTATTTACGTGATAAATTTGCAAAAAATAAGTGTTTGAAAGCACATAGTTTTAGATGTTCACAAAAGCACCTAAGAATTTATAAAATATGCAATATACATATATATATACAAGTGAAAGTATTGGGTCAGATCGTCTGACCAAATATTTACTGTCAGACGGGCTGACCCAAATGAAACACTTACTTCTGTTCCCTTTCTCCTCTTCATACCATCAGGTACTAAAATACGTGAAAACTTTTCTCTACTGAAATTGAATGACCAAATAAATTTTTTACCCTCAGAGCACTAGTGAAGCAAGCCCTCCAAGAAGGCTGGACTCCTCCTTAAGTGAGATTGAGGAGCATTAGTACTGAGTGTCCTCCATTCGTTAGTACTGAGATTGAGGCACCAAAGTAGAGAGAGAAAGGAAAAGAAGGAGATAGAGAGAGAGTGAAAATAGAGAAATGATGAGAGGTTGGGAGATGAAGAAAGGAGGGGAAGAGGGGGATCATATAGAAAGAGGAGAAATAAGGAAGAGAGAGGGTGGGGGCGCAATGCAGTAAGGTAAGGAGGGAGGGGGTGTAACAGTTCAATCATGACATTTGAATTTATCAGTTGGTGCTTTTCTTAGGTTTTCAGTTAGTTTTGTTGTTATTATCAGTTGGTGCTTAATATGTTTCAGATGCTTTAATTTTCAATTCAGTTGGTACTTTTCTTAGTATTTCAGTTAGTTTGTTATTATTTTCAGTTGGTGCTTTGTTAGTGTTTCAGTTAGTTCTTGTTGTTATTTCAGTTGGTGTTTAATATGTTTCAGCTGCTCTTATTTTTCCTTTCATTCAGTTGGTGCTTTGTTAGTGTTTCAGTTAGTTCTTGTTGTTCTTTCAGTTGGTGTTTTATATGTTTCATTTGGTGTTTAAAAAAATTTGAAACCAACTGAAAAAAAAGAAGACTAACTGAAAAAAAAATGAAGACTACCTGAAAAAAAATGAAGACTACCTGAAAAAAATGAAGACTACCTGAAAAAAATAAAGACCAACTGAAACCCAAGTGCGTCTAACTGAAGCACAAGTGCGTCTAACTGAAGCACAAGTGCTTCTAACTGAAGTGGTCCGACCAGTTGTATTGTGTTAGATGAGTCTGACACAATACCTTCTCTATATACAATATGAATGTTGAAATTTTGCTTACAAAATTGCGTTTGATATCAAGTATCATAAAGAATCGCCGACAAAAGATCCAACGGAGGAGTTTATCCTACCCTTCTAATTTTTATTATTTGGTTTTACTTTATCTTCAAAGTATTACAAGGATCACTAATGACCCAAGTATAAACTCTTTTTATTTATGCAAATTTTTTCGATGTCAAGAAAAATTAAAGAATCACCAAACTGGAGTTGATCATTATCAATTCACATGTAATTTTCTTTTGCAGGCCACGAAAAATTCACCTAATCTATTCCCAGATGGGGCAAAGCCAGTGCATGATATGAATTGCAAAAATGGACAAGAACATATATATGAATATGAGAGGCCTCTTTTGAATTTTGCATTATTCTTCATGTTTTTAGTAATATATTTTTGCTTGAGTCACCTATAACTGTAATGAGTGGAAACTTTATTGGTTGCTTAAGTCATTAGAATTTTCATGTAAAGATATTTGATTTAATTTACATAATATTCTTTTCACTTAGCATATGAATTCATTAAAATAATATCATTACATCTTCTGAAATGAATATCATTTAGTTGAATCCTCATCACCATAAATTTGAAGCTGCAAAGATTAATTAGAAGTACTATGTACTTTCGTGGTGTAAATAATAAAGTTTCATCTTTGCGGTTTTTTTAGAAATCTCTACAAGCAGCCCGATACGAGACTTTATGCAACCCTTATTAATTCAAATTAAAGTTAATGTTAGAATTTTGACTTTACAGAATTTTCAACACAAAATCAAATATTGATAAAATCGTTATCTTATTTTTAATTATTTTGTAGGGCTGAGGAAGCTTTTTCAATGGTTATATTAAAATCATAGCTACTGTAATTACTTAGGGCGTGTTCGGCACAAGCTTTTTAAGTAGTTTTTAGTATCTTGACTAGGTCAAAACACTAATTAAGAAAAATAGTAGTGTTTGGCAAGGTACGTAGTGGTGTAAGTAGCTTTTAGTGGTACAAGTAATGTTTTAGTAGTGTTTGTGAAAAGCTACAAGTTAGTGGTGCATAAATTATATATTAAAGTTTTGTTTGAGTTTTTAATTAATTATTTGTAATCAACTAATTTGACAGCTTCTTTTACCGAACATTAATATCTTATACCGCAACTTGGACAACTAACAACTACACACCAACCACTAACACCTACCAACACAGCTAACAGCTACTCTAACAGCTAAAAACTACTATTACAGCTATTGTTGCCGAACACCAATCTCATCCCTTCATTTTTAGTGACTCTTGTTGTCCACCGATTTCATTGACCTTTAAAACATTCTAAAAAAAATTACCGAAAACTAGGTGAACGATTATTTGTAAATTTATTAATGTATAATTGTTAGTTTCAGTTTTTGTTTAATTATCAAAGTTAATTAAATGAATGGTGTACACTTTAGATTAAAAATGAATGTTCTATATTGGTCAAGTTATCATGACTACAATAAATTATAGCAATTGTAAAATGATCCGCTGACATTACCAAACCTTATTTTCCAAACAAATTAAAACCATATTTCATGGTTGTACTCAGTGTACACTAATTTGCACCTTATTTTTACCTTCAGTTGGAAAAAAAAAAAAAAAAAGCTTCTCTCATCTCCTTACATCTCTAAATAAGAAATTAAATTAAACAAAATTTATATTTTTCTAACTAAAGTACACTATTGAAATTATTAAAAGTTTTAATTTAACCGAAGGACATGAACTTCACCATGTACCTCTTTTTTGCGTACAAACAAAATATCCATTTCCATATGTTTAGTACGTTGGTGTTGAACAGGATTACCGAAAAGGTAGACAATACTAACATTATCACAATGGATCAACATGGCCTTCTTAAGGGGACAATGGAGCTCCAAAAGAAAGGTTCCGGATCGAGCAAGACTCGGCTACTACATTAGTCACCCCCACGATACTCAAATTCAGCACTAGAACGAGATAGAGTAGCTGTCTTTTGGACGACCAAGAAAGAAGATTGTCATCCAAGAAGATACAATACCTGGATGTGGAACGACGAGTATCAGGACAACCTCTGTAATCATCATCTTTGTAAGATACAAGACCAGCGACAGAGGATGACATACCAAAGAATATTTACATCTCTATTCTATATGGGAAGAGGGGTAGGACACCAAAATATTAGAAACCCCATTTTACCCTCATTACATCTCTATTCTAACTGCTTACTTTAATTTAAAAATAAAAAGGAAACTACATAATTAATTTAAAAAATAAAAAAAGACATTACAAAAAGAAACCATCAACAATTCAAATATCCCTAATTTATTAAATGTAATTAACAATTAATTTAATTTTCTACGTTCCCTAAAAAAATTTTCTACGTATTTTCGCACGCATCGCGTGCATATAAAAACTAGTATACTCTAATATAACCCACATGATCTAGAGTTAGCGGTAACTCTGTCCCATTTTTTTTTTTCGAAACTTTGTCAATTTTGTGCAATCTGTATGAAGTTTTTTGGCATTGGTCAGTTGGTCACCCTTGTTTATTGGGAGATCAAGCAAGTGGATTTCATTGGCAACGAACTGGATAGTGTTGAGGTTTAACTTGAAAAACCAAAAGACCCAAAGTGATGCTAAATTGGGCTTAGCAAGCGGAGAATATTTTGGGCCATTATCTGCTCTCTTTAATTTTTGACCCATGTGATACTCTCTTTTTTTTCCCTTATTATTACTCTCTTTAATTTTTTTTATTTCTTCCCTAATTAATCTGCTCCTAACATGTGGGATATATCACAATTAGGGGTGTTTATAACAAGGTATCCGGTTTTTCGGATACCTAGATGTGCGGATAAACAAAAAGTGACTAGTAACTCGACTTAAAAAAAACGGGTATCTAATTGTTCCGGTTTGAGACATAAAACACATGGTTTAAAATTAAGAGTAACAAAAGAAGCTACTGCCAAGAGCCATCTTTAGAGATTAACATCCTTCTTAATTGCATTTGAAAAATCAATCTAACCCTCAAACCCATTTTGCTGTTGGTTATGTACTTTAACATCAAAATCAAAGCTATCACTCTACCTATGAAGGATAAAAGGGGATGCAAATATGCAATCATAGAGGCAATTTCAAGTTGACCCTTGATCGAACATGCAACATCTACCATTTCACAATTACTAATAAGGACAATTTTTTTTTGTACCATTTTGATTATTGAGTTTAAAAAAAAGAAACCAAGAATTAAAAAGATGCGGGTACCCGTGTACCGATCAATAAAAATAGATGGTCCATCATTAGACCCGCTTTGCACCTATTTTCGGGTCGGATACCAACCCGTATAAAATATCTCTTGCTTAATTTGATTTGGATCTGGAGCCATTGTAAAATCAAAATCAGAGTGGATGATCTTGGTCCATTATAAAATGCAAGCTGGAAGATGTTGAAAATCTCTCTGGAGCAAAGTAAGCCCAACAGAAATGTAATGGTCCAAGAAGAGGTTCACCCAACAAGGATGTTGTGACCTATCCAAATCCCCACATGTGAGGGGGAGTGTTAAGAGAATTGCACACATGTGAGTTAAGAATACATTGTCCCACATTGAAGAATTAGAGAGAGAATGACTAAAATATAGATTGATGTTACTCCACCTATCACTCATTGGTTTTAGGATGGAATCTTGCCAACTTTGATTTTGATTTTTTTTTTTGTTTATGTTTTTTATGTATACATGTGACCGTTAAAATTTTCAATTAGAATAAAATTTTTAAAATTTACACATTAATACGAATCTAACAAGATTATATATAACTAATTTTTTCATATATAATGATTATACTTTATAATCAATGTTCTTAGCTTTGACGATAAAATTCAAATAGACACAACATAAGAAAAAAAATATAGTCTTATATTTCTTAGAAGGTAAGATAATAACATGTGAGGGAATACATTTATCTTAATTAAAAACCTTGGCTTGTTTAAGAGTACAAGTAAGATGATCCAAATTAAAATTACAATATTGTCCTTTTCTGATCCCATATGAAGTGGACCTTATTGTAAAAATTTGAAAAAAAAAATTGTGTGAAAGAGAAAAAGAGTGATGGTTATGAAAATCATTTGAAAATATAAGTCAGGTAGTAAAATTTCTTGCATTTTCAAAGTTAATGATATCATCTTCTTTTCACCAATATAAATTAATATTATAGTAATTATATTTCATCACTACTAAAATATAGGACATTATCTAGGCCAGTAACCAATTTTTAAATCAATAGTTAAATACATTTAACTACATTTATATCTGTGTATGTCATCTAACTTAGTTGCTAAGTCTTGTGAGGGTGGTATATGAGGTATGATATTGAATCTCGCTACGTCATTGCACTTAACCCCTATTCTTTTGGACTTATTTAATTTATGGTCAGTTCGGTTAATTTCAGTGTTGTTCAATTTCTTTTTGCAATTCAATTTCTCGGATCTCCGTTCAGTTCAATTCACTTTAGTTAATTTCATTTCAATTCAGTTTCTCTCCATTTAAAAATATGGAGCTTTTAGTCACTCATTTAAAGATAAAACTACATTTATATTGGCTAGTGAAGGGTCCTGTCACTTATGGCTTAAATAAGAATTCTAAATGGCGGTCTCCTTGAAAGTACTCATTTGCTTGCGGATTATTCTTCACACTTTACACATTCCACCAGCTATATTAGTAGTCCATCTTCTAGAAAGGTCAAATTTAATAAAGCTAGACGTCAAAAAATAATTAGGTAAACGAGAATTTTCCAAATAAAAAAGAAATCAACTACTGTATTTTATTGTGTTTTGGCCAAATTCATACACGAACTAAGAAAATGACACATATTGTATAAACACAACATTACATAGAAAACCTTTTTGCCCAAGCAATAGAAGTTTTCTTGGGGACAAAGATTTTAGCGCAGTCCATTGACTTTGAAACATTCAAGTCATTTCACATTGTTTATGAAGTTGGGATATGAATTATGATGCTAAACTCGGTATTTGCCACTAGAAATAACAAATACAACCAGCTAGCTAGGAATTGATAAAATATAAAATTATTTCTGAAACCTTAATTATCAACTTAAGCTTAAGTATGAGGGAGGTATGTGCTAATCCATAATTCAAGCAGAATGGGCTCTTGCGTAAGGGGGCGTAATAGAGTATAAAACTATTTCAACGGACTCTATCAGAAATATTTCATTAATGAATAGACTTTTGTTAGATTTATTATAAATATCAAGACTCGTTTGATGATTAGTAATTAATAAACAACATATATACTTTATAATAGTATTAGTATAATTTGAATTTGTAAGTTATATCTCATGTCAATATATATCGTCCATGATAATATATATATGTCCTAGTCTCTTCCAAAACATATGAAGTATATTTAACTGATAATGCCATCAAGGAAAAACATAACACCAATATTAATTCAACTTATTTGACAAATTACACATCATGGACAAAAAGATAAATGTGAAGTTTTAGTATCACAATGGAACAAAAATTCCAGCAAAGCAAAAGAAAAAAATGTCATTAAAATGAATTTTAGCTGTAACTAATTGAAATGAAAACATAGACAATATTTCTTCTATATCCTTCTAGCAAAGTTATTCTTTTGCTTATTATTCCCTCCGTTCTTTTTAATTTAGTCACTTCACTTTGGGGAGAATCAAGGAAGAAGTACAAAAGTATGAGAAAGAAACTGAAAAGGTGGAGAGAGAAACTGAAAAGTGAAAGAGAAAAACAAAAGAGTGAGTTTAAATATTAAAAAAGTGAATGACATGGGTAGAGAAAGAGGAAAAAGTAGGTGTAATATGTTACCAAAATAGAAAAAGCAACAGTGCGTAGATTAAAAAGAAACAGATTAAAAAGGAAACTGTGTAAATTAAAAAGAAACGGAGGGAGTACATCTTTATGTTTTTTTTTTTGTAAAATATACCTATGTATTGATATATATATAAATATTAAATCCACATGACGGTTTAAAATATTAATTAGAATTTACACCAGAAATTTCGAAAATGAATTTAGATTCAACCTTAATTATCTATCAGATTTAAATAATTAGTTGAATATATGAGTCTAAAAAAAGACTGAATCTGAAGTCGAGATCCACTTTATTGACCTTAGGAGCTACAATCAAGCTATAAATAATACTCCATCCATCCCAAAATATAGTTCTCATTTCTATTTTGGGATAAAAACTTTGACCAAATATTCTTACTAATGTATACAAAAAAAACATATTCATGATGGGTCTTATTAGATTCATCTCAATGTGTACATTCGTAATATCAACTTTTTATATTTTTTACTAATAAGAAATAGAAAATATCGTAGGTCAAAGATATATCTTGAAGACTGTGCAAAATGAAATAGGAACTACATTTTGGGACGGAGGGAGTATATATGTATAGGATTTCAACTGCCTTCATTTCTTAATACAAATAATATACTCCCTCCGTTTCATATTAATCTACACACTTTGACATTTTATATTATTTACAAATTTCACTTTGACCCTTGTTTGTGATTTATACGTGAATAAAAACATAGTCATGTGGGATCTTATTAGATTCGTCTTAGTATGTATTTTATTAATATGTACTTTTTATAATTTTTACAAATACAAAACTAAAGATATATGTCCCCAAAATTTTACATTGGCATGCGTGAAAAGTGTAAGTGTGTAGATTAAAATGAAACCGAGCGTGTAATGTATAGATTTTTATGCAACATATAGAGATGAATTCATTATTTCAAAAAGAGGAACAAATTCTACATTGATGATGGAACATCATCAATCTAGTCGAATTTTTTGCAGAAGGAAACAGGTGTTTGGCCATTAGGCTTGACACTTGTCTACAAATGTAGTTGAGATTAATATAGCAACCAGCCAACCATCATATATACATCCAAGTAGTAAATAACAAGACCGAAACTATAACAGCAGTTCACCAGCCGACCCATCCCATGCATGAATTATTATGCATGCATGATTAAAATGAATCATATCTATGATGCATTGTGGCTTTAAATTTTAATTGTCGTCGATGATCACTGCCTGAAAACTACCACCTACTTTCATCCTAATCATCCAATAAGTTAATTAGTGCGTCATGCCGTCATTTCATGAGGTTAGTCAGAAAAGTTCCGTATTGGAGAAGAGTCTAGCTAAGCACAAATCCATCGTCTGAGTGAGGGATAGTCTAATGGTTAGAGCTTCTCTTTCGATTTCAGGAGTTCCTGGGATCGATTTGCCCCTTTGACAAGTTGGACTCCCCTTCATTCCTTTAACCTGTTAAGCTTTATCCTTACCTTATATAAAACAAAAACATACAAATCTAGATGAGGTTGATCATTATGAGCAAAAGGCGATTTCCAAGTAGGCGAAACAAAATTTTATATACTACCCTTTACATCAAATTGCGAATTTGGCTTATCTCTATCTCCGGCAACACTCCACCAAGTCACCCACGTTATTAAACACCCAACTCCCAAGGGTGAAGTCTTAGATATATATGCCTCACAAAGCTTAACCAATTTTATTGGGTATATATGATAATCAATTTCTACACCTAATATATATGTTGTGAGGAAAATTATCCGACCATAAAGTAATAATAACACATAAAGTATATATTATTGTTTTGATAATTGTCATAAGGAATCTAAATATCAATTTCATTCACTCATAATTACCTCGTACTTGAATATTCCATAATTTTATGTGGAGTTAAGTATTTTTCAATTAAAGAACAACATACTACCCCAATCATCAAAATTAGAAATTAGAAATAAAATCAACAATGTGTTGTTTTTCCTTTTTATGACTCCAATCATCAAAATTAGAAGTAGAACCACCAAATTTTTGAAACAACCCGATAGTGTGATTCCAAATTAAGCATGCTAAGATAGAAGTAGTAATAAATAGTTGAAGCATCATACATTCATACTTCATTAGGAAAGGTAAAAAAACGTGAAGGAACAAGTCACAAGTGGCACAAAAATAAAACTAGGAAGCTGATATATCAACATAACGTCCACTAAATCTTCTAGATCACCAAAACAATGAAAAGTTTTGTTCACACCAACTTTAGTCTTTATGAGTTTAAAGCGTGAATGTCTCATTAAACTTACACCTTGCACATCTTACTTCTAACCTAATAATCCACCCTTAAAATAACCTTTTTTTAATGAAAAATGATATATATAGTCCTTAGGGCTATGTATAAGGTGCTTAAAATGGAAATAAAATATTGAATCAAGCATTTATTACCTCAGTTGATGTGAAAATGTGTCTTGAATTCTTAAACTGTTTCCATTTAAAGAAATGTATTTAATGCTTATATGTAGCCCTAAGGGCTAGGGCTACATATAACATTACCCTTTTTTAATAATAAAAAAAAAACAATTCCACCCTCACCCAAATTGATTCTCAAATCTCAACGCACGTGTCACCGTGTAGACGAAGCAAGAAGTTTGGAGCTTGCTTATGTTGACAAAGACGTGTAGCTAATTAGCTATTAACCCCGCGAATTGCCAAACACCCACACAAAGAAAAAAGTTGAACTAAATAACATACTCATATCTCTATCATATTAGTATAAGTCAATTGCAGCAATAGTATCCCCTTTGAATTTATATATTCATCCCTCCACAATATAAAACCATTATACATATAAATTTATCAAAAAAAATTCAACCAAATCTCTATTAAACTCAATCAACTCATATAATTGTCAATCACATAAACTTGCCGATATAAAAGATTCAATCAGATTAAATTTAGATCCAATCAACTAAAAAATTCATAATTAAGAACTTACCAAAAATTAATACCACAGATAATAAAAATTATATGGCATTTTCATTACCAAGACAACTCATATACAAAATTAGTCACAAATACAACTCCAAAAAAAATTAAGTTTTTTTCATTACTTGGATATGCAATTTTATCACTTATAGTTACTTTAAAAATGTTTTTAGATACTATTTGTAAAAATACTTCTTATTCAGCAAATGAAAGTGGACGTAGATACGTACTTTTATAATTGTATTTTTCATTTCTTTTAATACCGAGTAATACTTATGCCTGTCAGGCTGTCACCGCACCCATAGCGTGCAGAAAAGGCTATGGTAACATCAAATATTTCAATTAAAAAAAATATACAAAGTACCTTGACCTTTTTTGTAAGGGAAGAAGGAGTACATTTCGTCCTCTAAAAAAGTTTGAAACTCCCTTCCTCTAAATATAGAATAGGGATTATTTAGTTTAGAAAAAAACGAGTCAATTAATCAACAAAGAAACGGAAAAGATCAATCCATCAATAAAGTTGCAAAGAAATATAACAATCAAATACATACCTATTACTCCCTCTGTTTCCTAAAAATCTTTCCTCTTTTCGTTTAAGTGCGTTTCCAAAAGATCTTCCCTCTTTTACTTTATTCCTTATTTGGAATTTTTGTTCCCCTTTTTATCCTCTCATGTCCATATCATATGGTCCAACATTACATTATTAAGGGTCTGTTCTCCCCAGCTTATTTTCAGTTCAGTTCAGCTCCAATTTTTTATTTTTTTTTTTTTTTATTTTGTTCAGTTCAATTTCAGTTCAGTTCAGTTCAATTCAGTTCAGCTCAGCTCAGCTCCATTCTTTTATAATCATTTTGTTAAATATTATTATTATGTTGGTAAAATTTATTTTACTAATTACTCTTATTATTATTATTATTATTATTATCATCATCATTATTATTATTATTACCATTATTAATATTATCATTACTATTAAGTATTATTATTATTATTATTATTGTTGTTTCTATATATTATTTTGTTTATTATACCTTTACTCATTATGATTACTATTATTATTAGGAGGAACATGGTTTAGGTCAAAGCACAAATAAACCCACTTTTTTTAGCCCATGAACCAATCAAATCGCGTCAAGACGTTGTATGATGTAATTTTCGCGGTCCAACCCAGTCATTACTTTTATTACTAAATATTTTTATATTATTAAATCTAATTATTAAAATAGTAATATTAATTTACTTCTTAGATATTATTGTTATTATATATCATCATCAAGTATTAATATATTAATACAAATAATATAAAATAATTATTATTAATTATCATTATTATCATTAATTATTATTATTATTATCAATTTATGATTATTAATATTATTTATTTATAACTATCATTTAAAAATATCCAAAATATTATTATTATTATTTAGTATTATTACTTATCATTATAATCATTATTTAATATTCATATCATTATTGTTTAAAATATTATTTATATATTTATTACATTCAATTTAATTCAATTTAATTCAATTCAATTCAATTCAATTCAATTCAATTCATTTCAATCCAGTTCAGTTCAGTTCAGCTCCAATAAGTTCATTTCAATTCAGTTCAATTCAGTTCAGTTCAGTTCAATTCAACTGTTTTATGCCGAAGAGAACAGGCCCTAATTCAATTTACTCCTTTTCTCTCTCCTATTTTAACATCTTTTTATTTATTTATTTATCTTAACCCCTTTCTCTCTCCTACTTTATTCACCACACACCCTACAAATGGATCATCCTTGGTATCTGTAGGAACAGTAACAAGGAAGATCTTTAGGAAATGGAGGGAGTATATGAGTGAAGGGGGAGACATGTTGTCCCCTTATTAAATGACTATATAATACTCTTTTTTTATTTATTACATGAATTTTGCTTAAAATTTAAAATAATAATGGATAATTAATCAATCAAAACATTTGCCATTTAAAAAACTAAAATTTTAAAATTTCAGGTCAAAAAAAAAGGAAGACTAAAAACTTTATATTTTGAAAATATATATTGAGATGAAACTAATAAGATTACAGATAATCATATTTTGTTTCACATATAAATCATTAAGAATGATTACAACAGAGTTAGTGAGCCATACAAATAAATTAAATTAAGTTTGTAGATAAAAATAACTAACGCAATATTATTTCAATCATTTTTCGTATATTGAGACAAAGTTACTGATACACATATTGTTGATGATAACGTAGTTATCCTAGTTGATAGAATTCATGTATGGTAATATTATCACAATATAAGTATAGTGACCATTAAAGTTAATAAGATTAAATTAGGAGATGTAGTCTATCTATTATACAAATTGAAGTCTAGTTGGACATATTTTAAGAGTTAGTGTTTGGTAAGGTTTCCTAATCTTGTATTAAAAATATGTGATTGATTAATGAGAAAAGATGTGACCAATATTAATATTGGTATTGGTTACCAGTGAGAAATTTATCACATATATTTCAATTTACTCATTTTATCATGGTCGCAACTCACAAGTTATCCATATTCTTTTTTTTATGTTGAGTGAAGAGACACCCATAATACATATTTCATTGAAGTTGCTCATTTTTAACATTTTGATTTGTTTTCCTAAAGCTTAAAAAAAAAGATTTAATGTCCTACAAAAACTATAAATTGTAATATTACTTCCTAAATCCTAGTTACAATGCACAACATTATATCACCTTTTATATAAAATTCCTATCACATATCTAAAATTGATGAAAAAGTTGAAGTTTATGTCATCCATTATAAGCTAATAAGTTCGTATCGATGTTATAATATGATCGTTAACCTTTTTATCTGTTGCTTTGCTAATTTTATATATTGGTTCTATATACATTCAGGGTCTGTTCTCTTCGACATAAAACAGTTGAATTGAACTGAATTGAATTGAATTGAAATGAATTGAACTAAACTGAATTGAACTAAACTGAAATGAATAGTGATATGTGAGAGTAAAAGTATTGTCCAAAGCTAAACTGAATTGAATTGAACTGAGCTAAATTCAACTGAACTGGACTGAATTAAACTGAACAGGAAATAAGCTGGAGAGAACAGACCCTCAATACATTTCCAACCATATACAGATACGTTGCTGATCACAAAAAAAAGTAAATCATTTCACAAAGACAATTCTCAATATTCATTCGAACCAATAATAATTCAAGGCAAAATCAAATTACTTAACTCAAATACAATAAAACACTATCCTCAGTCTAAAATATTTCAAGTCAGGTCAACTTCACAACTTCAAGACTCAAAATCACAAAACTCACACATGACACAACCTAGCTACTTTTTTTTTTTTACCTCTACTGGAAATTCCTTGGTAAAAAGAATAACCCTATTGAACTATCACCTATCGCAGATCAATTAGACCAACTATACAGGTCAACGCTTGAAAGTAAGGGGAATTAAGAGAATCTCTACTCCCAAATACAAGTAACTAGTATAGCTCAAACTTGTAACCTCAAAGTCATACAAAATTTTTAAAAGAGACAGTCTAATTTTAATATAAAAGTAAAATTAGTCATTAAATGAATTAAACTAGTCACCAAAAAAAATTAACTTTTTTACTATTGGACTAATTTTCTTTTTAATATTAATCTTACCATTGCCTATTTTTAATTTAAAAATAAAAGATTTCTTACCCGACAAAATCAAAGTCATAAGATAAGGGTCGGTTCTCTCTAGCTTATTTTCAGTTCAGTTCAGCGCTGGACACTACTTTTACTTTCACATATCACTATTCATTTCAGTTCAATTCAATTTAATTGAACTGTTTTATGCCGAAGAGAACAAGCCCTAAGTTCCCCACCTGCATCAAACGGTCACAACCTAGCTACTTAATTACTAGCCAATTTCATAAATGTGATATGTAATATGTTTCCCCTTCTAGTAGGACTACTAATATACGCGTCTATTTTCTCCTTTCTTTATCTCCTTCTTTTTCTTTATTGTTTTTTTCCACCTTTCTCTAAAGTGAGAGTCTCGCGTCAGTGATTTCGTCCTCACTTTTTCTCTCTCATCAACAACAAACTCCCTATATATTCCCCCATTTCAACCACCCAATACTTTCAAAATCCCTTCTTCTCCCTCTTCTTTCTTTCTCTCTCCTCCCACAAAAAAAAAAAAAAACACTCAACTTTCCCCCAACAAAACAAAAAATAACAATCAAAATGAGCGCAGAAATAAGTGGCGCGTCAATCTCACTCTCCTCTGAATCTCCAAGTTTTAGTACATATTCTTCTGAAAACATAGCTGATATTGCTGCTAGAGTTGTTAAGGAACTTAATTTATCCGAAAACGACACGTATGATGATGATTTTTACTCTTCCATCACCTTAAACGACGCGTTTCAACCGTCTTCTTTAAACGACGCCGTTGAACCCTCAAACGACGATAAAACCAACCAAAACGACGACGAAGAAGAAGATGATGATGATAAAGATGAAGAAGAAGGTACAGATTCTGATGATGAAAGTGAATTTGAGTTTGCAATTTTAAATTCATCCCCGATTTCAGCAGACGAGATCTTCGACAACGGTCAAATTAAACCGATGTTTCCAATATTCAACACAGATTTAGTCTACGGATACAACAAAAACGACGCCGTTTCAAATCATCCTCCTACAACCATACGATTACCACTGAGAAAACTGCTAGAGGAGAGAGAAAATTCAAACTCAAACTCAAACGGTACCGTTTCAAGCTCTTCATCGGAAGCAGATGACCTGGAGGGGGTCCCACCGGGTACATACTGCGTGTGGGCCCCAAAGAAAAAAGAAGAGGAAAAATTAATGATGAAGAAAAAGAGTAAATCAACGGGGTCTTCAAAGAGATGGAGGTTTAAAGATTTGTTGTATACAAGAAGTAATAGTGATGGGAAGGATACTTTCGTCTTTTTAACACCTTCGATTCATCATAAAACTATCGGAGTCGGTGGTGCTGATTTTAAGAGGAGAGAGAAAATGGTGAAGAAAAGTAATGGGATGATTAACGATTATAATAATAGTAATAGTAATAGTAATAATAATAATATTAGTAAGAATAAGAATAAGGATAAGAATAAGAAGTCGTATTTACCATATAGGCGAGATCTTGTTGGATTTTTCGCTAATGTGAATGGGATTAGTAGGACGGTAAGACCCTTTTGATGAGGGTTTTTACGGCTTAATTGTGATTAGTTAGTTAATTACTTTGTTAATTACTCAAGTGGGTGGTGGATGAGAGGAGGGTTAATATTTGGTTAGTTGGTTGGTTGGTCATGAGTTAGGCAAATTTTGGGGGGACTCTAGGTCTCCCAACTGTTTTTATGTTACTAAAATGTATGTATATAATATCATCCTATATGAATGCCAATGTCTGAAAATCACGATGTTGTTTTTTTATGAAAGAGAAAGGAAATTAATGTTGCATATAGTTGAATAAATTGTTAAATACTCTTGCTACATTACACATTTTTGAACTCTTGTTACGAAAAAAGATATGCAGATTAGCACTTCTCGTAGGTCAGTCAATTAAGGCTGATAATCAGGTCGGGTTGAGTCAGTTTTAGGTTGACCTGATTTATATTTCAGGTCACTTACCCCTGACCCAAACTCGACCTGATTTATATTTCAGGTCAAAAACCTCAACCTAAACCCGACCTTATATTTTTCGGATTGACCCGAAACCAACCCAAAATGACTTGAAATAAAAATCTAAATATCCAATGATAAAAAAAACTGCCAACTTAATTTCGAAAGGCACTGTACATGTAGCATGTTTAAGTTTCAACATTCAAAGTTGGAATTTTCAGGTTGAAGTGAGTTGGGTTTGGCCCAATATTATAACCTAACCGGCTAAGGGCTAACCTAACATAATATAAGTTATTTTTAAATCAGGTCATTTCGGGTTATTTTCAGGTTTAAAAGGTCAACCTAAACCTAATCCATTATATTTTTAGGTCGGGTTGGGTCGACCCATTTTTTTTAAGGTCGAAAATCTCAACCCAAACCCGGAATTTTCAGGTCAGTTTCAGGTCGGGTTATCAGGTTGGATCGGTTTTTGCCAGCCCTACAGTCAATCCAATTATACAGGTCAACGCTTGAAATGTCAGTCAATCCAATGACACAGGTCAACGCTTGAGAGTAGGAGGATATAAAAGAATCACTATTTTCAAACATAAGTAGGTAATAGGATTCGAACTTGTGACCTCGACCAAACAAGCTTGTGTAAATTGAGAAGTCATTAAATGCAACATGAACATGCTTATTATAGTTAAACTAACCCACTTTCATAAATGAAATATTATTTTAGTGATTAAAGTATCATTCCCCTACCATATGTGGTGTAAAATTTATAAATTTTGTTGGATTCTACCATTTGAAAACGTATGGAGCTATATGTAACAAGTGATTTTGAATATTTTTCCATCTCTTCCACAATGTAAAGGATTAAGATGCACTCGAAGATCGAAATGAGAACTTATTATGCTCCTATATAATTGGATACCATTCATTCTTTTGATTTAAAGTTGTTCTAAAATAATGCATCCCTTTTTGTCTTAAAAGAAATACTAATATATTGTGACTAGTAGACAAGAAAAACAAATGTTATTATCTCTAATTGATGTTTAATTTCATGTGCCACATTATATGAGGATGGAAAGAATATTAAAATAAAGTACAATAAAAAAAGGGAATAAATAAATTTGATAATACGGTCTATATGTTCTACTATTGTTAGTAGCTACTCCCTCTGTCCCATATTACAGTGCTTGCTTTCTTTTTGCACGATTTTGAAGACATATTTTTGATCTAATATTTTCAATTCTGTATTAATGAAAATATAAAAACCTGATATTATGAAAGTACACATCGAGGTGAACCTAATAGGATCGTACCTGATTATGTTCTTTTGTGTATATTAATGAGAATATTCGGTCAAAGATTTTAAAGTTTGACCTTAAGAAAGAAAAACAAGCAATATATTATGAGACGGATGAAATAATAACCAGTAACAGAGCTAAGTAAACAAATGAAGGAAATAATGCAGTACAAGAGTATACAAACCATTTGATAATTATATTGTTTACAATCCAGGTTACTCTTTGTTTTCTTTTTTTTTTGAAGTTATTTTTAATGCATGAGACGGTTGCTAGATATTTGAACTAGTCGTTACAGTGGAACTTTCAAAACCATGTCTTTTAAGTTTTAATGGAAGTATAAGAATTAAGAAGAATATCAACAAAAGTGGGTGAGATAGATAAAAAGGCATCCAAATTACTCTCAGCATCAATTTTTAAGAGCAAATTTTAGCTGTCTTGATTTGGACTTCCCCTTTCTTTATATAACCAATTAATGTGCATGCATATGCAACACATCAACAAGCGATACTTGGATTATTAGGCCCTTTTATTCAACATTATTCCTATTTCCTTGAAAAAACAAAATATTACCTTCAAAATAGGAAGGTCATAGTAAAGTTAGTTGACTTCTATATAAGTTAGAGTGATTAAGCCTAATGTATTCCATGAAGTATAAACCCAATATATACAACTATTTAAGACCTATTGTTGAAGCTATGATATATATCGTACGACATATATATGTGAATATCACACATTAATAAAAGAATAGAGATGAATCTCTTTATTGTCATATGATTTTAAGGTAGAAACTTTTTAGTCTTATGAAATGAACTATCTTTTCTTATGATGAGTCTGGTCTAAGCCCATATTTAACACCTATTATCTAAGTATCTAAAAAAAATTGGTTTGGTACCAAGTGTTTCCATGTGTGCCAAACAATATGTGACACAAGGTCAAAGACTCAAATAGTGTTTGGGTGGTCGATAAAATATTTTTACGAAAAAGTGATGTTTTCATTTTCTTTGTTTGGTTTGTAAATGAAAAAATAGTTCTCCAAAAGATAGAAGATAGTTTTTCCATGAAAAAACATATTCCTTCTAAAAAAGATAAAATACACCCATTTCCTCCTTATACTAATTATTCACTTCCCTCCCATCATCTAACTTGCAATTAGGCAAAGCTTAATTTCCTTGAGGCTACTTATGGAAGTAGTAATTTGATTAAATAGTCACCATTATCCAAGCAAACAAGGACAAGTGGCACATCTCCACTATCTAACCAATCATCAACAAGGAGAAATTAGGGTATATATTTCTATAACCAACCACTCTCAAACTCCATTAAATACACCCTCATTTAGTGAACAAACGGGACGGCGGATCCTTTGATGAGTATAGCTTCAAAGGTGTATATATATCTCTTTCTCATCCTCAACAACCTTGATTTTGTAACCCACAACAACTAGGACGGCTTAATGTCGGATAACGGATCGGAAGAATTGCGACCCGAATTCGATCCGAAATTTTCGGATCGGATCAACGGGTTTTCGAATCGGCCGTTGATATTTTTGAAAAATTCGGATCCATATCTGATCCGAAAACAAAAATATCCGAAATCTTACAATCGGATCAGATATCCGAAATCAGCGGATTTTTGGATCGGATATTTCGGATTAGATTTTTTTAACACCCCTAACAACAACACATATATTCTTTCCATTCATAAACTAACCATCAATTACATTATGAGCCTGTTTGGTTTATTATTTTCGGGGTCCAAGAAACAAAATCAAATACCAATTTCCTTTCTTCATGTTTGGTTCAACCCTCACCAATTCATTATTACCATTACTTAGTGGTAATGGACTCCACCAATTTGTTACCATACGGCCTCCTCCTCAAGTAACAGAATTCATTAGTTGGCCGTAATAGTTACCATTTCATTTTCATTTCATGTCTTGAACCAAACATCCAATAAATGTAATCTTTTCTATTATCATTTTCCTTCTTTATTTGTTTCCATTCCCTTTCCATTCCAAATCTTGAACCAAACGACTCCTATGTTTTTGAAATGTTATAAAAGTTGTTATATATATATATATATATATATATATATATATATATATATATATATATATATATATATATATATAGAAGTGAGTTCATATGAGAATGCATACTTATATGAGAAATGAGAATGAATTTTACACACTATAACTCTTATGAGTAAGTGATGTAACTTTAATGAAAAAGTGATGTAACTCCAAAAACAAAATATTTGGAAAAAAAAATTCAAAAAAAAAAAAAAAAATTTGAAATCAAAATTTTTAAGAGAGATATAACTCTAATGAACAAGTGTTGTAACTCTAAACCAATCGTGTGGTTGAGATTCATTCTCATTTCTCATGTAAGGAGCATTCTCATGTGATCTTGCCTCTCTCTCTCTCTCTCTCTCTCTCTCTATATATATATATATATATATATATATATATATATATATATATATATATATATATATATATATATATATATATACTTCCTCCGTTCTGTTTTAAATGAAATATTGGATGAAATGACACTATTCACTAATCAATTTTAACTCCAATTTATCGCTATTATATAAAGAAAAACATAGTCAAGTGGGATCTTGTTAGATTCGTCTCAATGTATACTATCAAATTATAACTTTTTTATATTTTTTACGTTTACACAACTAAAGATATTAATGACTAAAGAAGCGCGTTGGGTTGCGTGAAAAAGCAAACGTTTCATTTAAAACGGAACGGAGGAAGTGTATATATATATATATATATATATATATATATATATAATGATTTTACTTTATAATGAAAAAGTAGAAATAGTTTAAAATCGAATTTCCAAAAGACTATGAAAATCGTTTGTAAAAACGACAGTCTATGATTTACAATTTCAAATCACCCCTATTACCAAGAAAATAGTAATAGATTTTTTTTAAAAAATGAGTACTATTAAATTTTCTTTTGGTAAAAATTATACTATACCATTTTTAAAAGGAAAAGAGCAAAGAACTTTTGGTTTGTAAGTTGTAGTAATTGTGACAATCAAGGCTCAAGCCAAAAAGCGCAAGAAAGGGCAAAAAAAAGTAATGAGCTATCTTATTTTATTAGGGACTTGAAAGTCTTTAAGCCTGAATAGACGCATAGATAATGCAATCTGATTCGTACACTAGGCAATGGCATGCTTTTATAAATGTTCTTTTTTGTAATTATGCGGTGAAAGAAATTATCAAAGTTAGAGCCCATTACCTAAAAGATGACTTGTAGGCTGTAGCTGTATCCTAATATAACAAAAATGGCTATTTGGTTTAATTTAACTCATCTACTAGGGTAATTTCGTAATCGTTTTTTATTTTCAGTTTTTAGTTTTTCTAAACATTAAGAAATAATTGAAAAGTAGAAAAAGTGTTTTATTTTTTAGTTATTGATTTTCAAAATTATATATTTTTAATAATTTTGACTAATTTTTTAATCATTATAAAACATATATCAATTATCAATTTATCATATAACTTTTAAATACAAATTAAAAAAGAAAAAAAAACCATAATATTATTGAATGAGTCCTAAGATATGATTTGTAGTATGCTTTCTTAAGTAGGTGCAGGGCCGTCTTGAAGATTTTGAGGTCCTGGTTCTAACATGAAAATTGGGCCCCTAAATTTATAAAAAAATAAAGATGGAAGGTTAGAGTTCTAAAGATAGAAAGTTGAAAATCTAAAGATAAATCATTGACAAATTTATTAAGGGTGGGAAACAAGGGTGGTTTCTTTAAATATGAAGTAAAATTTTCAAAATAGTATATTTTTGGGCCTTTATAATTTTGGGGGTTCTGTGCTGTTGGGCTCCTTGCACACCCTCATCTACCCCTCTGAGTAGGTGGTATATCCTCAAAGTCAATGTCAAGCAAAGTGAGTCTCTTCAAAATATAGGAGGAAAATGTCATTTGCAATAGGATTATCTAGAAACTTAGCATCATTAAAATAGGGTGGGGTGGTCCTTTTTTAGTCGCAAGTTATACTATCTAGATTTTGATAGTGATTTCCACAAGAAGGAGATAAGGTATTCACACATTATAGTATAGACTTTTCTTTTTATCAACATTAAATCTTATGTTACTTTTGAAGTTTATTTAATCTAAAGTCCAATTTTGATCATTGATTCTCTAGCCTAGGAGCTAGATGATGAAATTTGATCATTTGTATTTATCATTAATTTGGATATAAGTAAAAATATTTATGGTCAAATTGAATCTCAAAAAGTCTTTCCATCAGCCAAGTGATCATGTACAAGAGGCATAAACTTGTATAGCAGTTTAATTACAAAAGTACACATATTCTATTTTTATTTGACGTAGACGGTAGAGATAGCTAAAAGGACAAAAAATTTAGAGGCAACTTGATCTTAATAAGTTTAGGACATCATTTTCAAAGACTTTAATCAATTAAATTGGTTGACAAATCCACACAGATACATGTTATATATATAGTAACAAAAATCCACTCAAATTCTTATCATAAAAATGACCTAGTTTTATCCTTCAATAACTGTGAAAAGGTGATAGAATAGAGAGAAAGGCAGAAGCTTTTGGTTATTATGATTCTAACGTGTGAAATACATCCCCATAATATATTAGGGAGCCAGATACAAAAGATAGAAAAACTTCCTAAAAGATAAGAATATAAGTTAGGATAGAATCATATCAAATAATAACAAATATGCCTAGAATATCTCAACACCCCCCTCAAGTTGGAGCATGGGGAGCAAAAATGCCCAACTTGGACATCAGAAAATCAAACTGGGACTTGCCAAGCGCCTTGGTGAAAATGTCGGCCAACTGGGTAGAAGTAGGAACATAGGAAGGAGCAATCAAGCCATCCTTGATGGCATCTCGAACAAAGTGACAATCGACCTCAATGTGCTTGGTGCGTTCATGAAACACCGGATTATTGGCAATATGAATGGCGGACTGACTATCACAGAAAAGAGCAATGGCCTGAGGATGCTGTATACCAAGACTCAAAAGAAGCCCCTTGAGCCACTTAAGCTCACATGTAATGGCCATCATAGAACGATACTCGGCCTCAGCAGAAGAAAGAGAAACAGTGTGTTGTTTCTTAGTCTTCCAGGAAATAGGGGAACCACCTAGGAAGACAAGCCAACCAGACAATGAGCGTCGCGTAATAGGACAGGCAGCCCAATCAGAGTCACACCAACCCTGAAGAGAAAGATTACTATCAGCCCGAAGAAGAACACCCTGCCCAGGGGTGCCCTTCAGATAGCGCACAATACGCACGACAGCTTCCCAGTGAGCCACATGAGGAGCCTGAAGAAACTGGGACAAAATATGCACCGAATAGGCGAGATTAGGACGAGTAACAACCAGATATATGAGTCGACCCACCAGTCGACGATAGCGCTCAGGATCCTCAAACAAGGGACCCTCATCATGGGCAAGACGGTGATTCTGCTCCATAGGAGAACCACAGGGTTTTGCGCCCAACAGACCAACCTCAGAAATGATATCAAGAGTATACTTGCGTTGACAAAGGAAGAGCCCAGATGAACTACGAGCAACCTCAATGCCTAGAAAATATTTTAAAGTTCCCAAATCCTTCATTTTAAAACAGTCACTAAGATATGCTTTGAACAGAGTTAACGCAGCGGAATCATTCCCAGAAATAATGAGATCATCAACATAAACCAACACGTTGATCTGAACAGTGCCACGGGTAAAGGTGAATAAAGAGTAATCAGAATAAGATTGTAAGAACCCATAACCTTTCAAAGCCGTGACCAATTTCGCAAACCAACATCGAGGAGCCTGTTTCAACCCATATAAAGATTTACGCAGGCGACAAACAAGATTTGGATCAGAACGAGCAAAACCAGGAGGAAGCTTCATATAAACCTCCTCGTCAAGATCCCCATGAAGAAAAGCATTATGTACATCCATCTGGTGAAGCTCCCAATTTTTGGAAGCAGCAATAGCAAGAAAAGCCCGAACAGTAGTCATCTTGGCTACGGGAGCAAAAGTCTCTGTATAATCAATGCCAGCCTGCTGATGATTACCAAAGACAACTAAACGGGACTTTAGACGTTCAATACGTCCATCTGAATGATATTTGATGCGGTAAACCCACTGACTACCCAAAGCATGCTTGCCCGAAGGAAGGGGCTCAAGTGTCCATGTACCATTGTCCTCAAGAGCCTGGATCTCCTGTTGCATGGAGGCCCGCCAGCCGTCATGTTTCATAGCCTCTTTAAAAGAACGTGGTTCCTGTTCAGAAATAAGAGCTGCAAGAAACTTTCTGTAACTCACAGAATAATTGTTACAATTTACATAATGAGTCAAGGGATAAGGAGTACCTGAAGGATGAGAGGAAGAGAGAGAAGGGGGAGACGAGCTTATACTGCTGGGAGCACTGATGGCATTTGTGATGTAATCACGAAGACGAGTGGAGGGAATTTTGGCACGTAGCCCACGTCCTAAGGCCGTGGGAGAAGAGGAGGAAGTATCCGGATCAGAGGAGGGAGGAGTGTGGACCTCGACCGAAGAGGGGAGATGGAGGCGCTGGGCCGGAAGGAGAAGGATGTAAAGAAAGAGTGTCGGGGTTTGTGGGCTGGGCTGGCGTATCGCAAGTGGGGGATGCGTGTGGCTGGGCACGCGAATCAGGAGCAGGTGAAGTGGACGGTTGGACCGAAGAAGCAGGGGGAGAAAAATTTTGTGGCTCGGTGGAAGGATTAATGTGGGCCGAATTTTGTGAGGCTGAAGAAGCGGAATTTTGTGGAGCTGCAGGAGACATATTTTGTGGAGGATCATAGTCATCAAAATCATAGTGAATGTAGGGAGTGTCAGGAAACATTTCTTGTGGAGCAATATTGACATCTTCGGGAGATAGGAAAGGAAAAGTGGCCTCAAAAAACTTAACATCTCTAGACACAAAAAATTCACGAGTGTTAAGACCATATAACTTCCACCCCTTTTTACCAAATGGATAGCCCATAAAAACACACTTACGGCTATGGCTAGCAAATTTGTCCCCTTTGGTTTTTTGGTTATGGGCAAAAGCAAGACAACCAAAGACACGAATAGCATCATATGCAGGAATACGACCAAATAAGCATTCAAAAGGAGACTTGCCATTAAGTAATAGAGATGGAGTACGATTAATTAGATGAGCAGCAGCAAGAACAGATTCCCCCCAAAAATAGATTGGTAAGTGAGCTTGAAAACGCAAGGCACGGGCTACATTTAGAATATGTTGATGTTTTCGTTCTACCCTCCCATTTTGTTCTGGAGTACCCACACAAGAAGTTTGAAAAAGAATGCCAGTGGCCGAAAAATACTCAAGTAAGCAATTGAATTCAGTGCCGTTATCACTTTGAACAATTTTGATGGTTTGGGAAAATTGGCGATTAACCATAGCAACAAAGGACATAAAAACAGCAAACACCTCCAATTTATCAATCAAAAGATATGTCCAAACAGCCCTAGAATAATCATCAACTATGGTTAAAAAATAACGTGCACCACTAGAAGAAACATGCCGATATGGCCCCCACAAATCACAATGAATTTTCTCAAAAATACGAGAAGCACGAGTATCACTAGAAGGAAATTTGTGTCTGGAATGCTTAGAACGAAAACAAATCTCACAATTTGGATCGAGGTGACCCTTATGATTACATAGAGGAGGGAGTAATTTTACGACTTTTTCAGAGGGATGACCCATACGGCAATGCCAGAGCTCCATAAGCGAAGTGGAAGAAGGAAGAGAAACATGATGGATGGAATCAGTGCTGGAAAAATAATATAAGCCGTCCTTCCTAATCCCCGTTCCAATCAGCGCCTTCATGGGGTCCTGTATGACACACATAGATAATGTAAATTGAACGTCACACTGTAAATCATCGCTAAGTTGCGACACAGAAAGTAAATTGCAGTTCAAATTTGGAACAAAAAGAACATTCTTAAGAGTTATATGAGACGTTAGGCAAACAGAACCAACCATGGTGGAAACAACAGAAGACCCATTGGGAAGGCCAACCGGACAATCATAATATTTTACATCAAATAACCAAGAATCAATACCAGTGACATGGTGGGTAGCACCAGTATCTATAATCCACAAAGAGTTATCAAACGTACCATTCAATCTGTTAGAAGACACAGGAGTATTACCAAAGAGGCCTGCAAGAGCTTTCCACTGGTCGGGGCTGAATAGAGACGAAGCGGGGCTGCTGTCCGGGACGGTGGAGGAGGCAGGCGAGCTGCTAGAAGCAGCCACGGCATTGGCTCGAGCAGGTGGTTTTCCTCGGCCAGTTCCCTTATTGCGGTCAGGCGGATAGCCATGTAATTCATAGCAATGAGAGGCCCCATGTCCCTTCTTTTTACAATGAGTGCAGGTAAGATAAGCCCAACAAGAAGAAGTGTCATGACCCGACTTGTGACATTGACCACAAATCGGCTTTGAGGACCCACGGCCAGCAGGTGAATGGCCGCGAACAGTGAAGCCGAGAGCTTCTGTGGGTTTGTCAAGAGGGGCAGATAAAGAGGGCCGAACCCGTTCATCTTGGATTGCTAGGTGATAGGCTCGATCAAGGGTGGGCAAGGGGTCCATGGATAAAATATTAGAGCGCAGATTTGCATACAAATCAGAATTCAATCCCATCAAAAATTCATGCAATCTAGAGGTTTCACGACGTTGATTATGAAGATCACCAGCAGTACAGTTAGAACAACAAGAACATGTGATAATAGGTTCAAGAAGAGAAAGCTCTTCCCATAAAACATTCAGTTGACCGAAATAGGTGGAAATAGACATGGTAAGAGGTTGTTCACAACGAGCAATAGAGGATTTTATTTGTTGTATGCGAGGTCCATTAACAACAGAAAAACGTTGACGAAGATGATCCCATAAACGTTTAGGATCACGAAATTTAGTTAATGTACTTTTTACCTTAGGAGTGATGGTGTTTGTGATCCAGGACACGAGCATGGCTTGAATGGTGAGCCAATCACAGTCGGTGCAGGGAGGAAGAGGCGCCGAGATACTACCATCAACAAAGCCGAATTTTCGACGTGCAACCAACGCTAATTGAATATCAGAAGCCCAATCTGCATAATTATCATGACGGAGACGGGTAGGAGTGAGAAAATCACCAGGCCGATCTTGGGGGCCGAGATAAAACGGTGATGGAAAATCGATTTTGGGTGGTGGTGGCGGAGGAACATCCTCGCCTGCCATGCCGAATAGGTTTTGGAAAAAAAAAATTTAGGTTTTGATGATGGTTTGCAGAACCTGCTTTGATACCATGATAGAATAGAGAGAAAGGCAGAAGCTTTTGGTTATTATGATTCTAACGTGTGAAATACATCCCCATAATATATTAGGGAGCCAGATACAAAAGATAGAAAACCTTCCTAAAAGATAAGAATATAAGTTAGGATAGAATCATATCAAATAATAACAAATATGCCTAGAATATCTCAACAAAAGGTCATGCCATATTTGATTAATCACCTCATCTCGGTTGAGCATTTGTCTATTAGCATCTTATATCTAGGTGTAAATTTACATTCTATCACATTCTTCATTCATGTGTTAAGTGCACACCATATGATGTAGAAGAATGTAAAAAAGATGTATAATATTTGTTACTACACTCCAATTTAAGATGAATGCACTCATACAGTACGTCATACCAATTTTATATATGTTTCATGTGGATCTTACCCATTATTGTATACAACCTGATCGCATTAGTAGTTTTACTGTGTCACGTATTACAAAATATAAGGCAATATGAAATAAAAGTACTAAATGAGAAGAATAATTGAAATTGAAAAAAATGAGAGAAAATATCAACTATTTCACTTTGGGCTTAAATTTGTATTGTGTACTCCTACATAAGTAATTACTAGAGAATAAGAGACTTGAGGAATCGCAAAAGGCGTAGGGGAAAAGTAAAGAGAAGTCTCAATCCAAATAACAAGTGGTGTAGGGCTAAATTGGCTTTAATTAATTGGATTCATTCATTTTCTGACAGCCTAAAAGCATATGTATCCTTAAGCACCATCAACATACATGGGAATGAAAGAGAAAGAAAGTGATGTGAAACACATGAAAGCCAATCTACAAAATTTTGTTGTTGCCCACTATTAATTTCTCGATTATATTGGAGTATGTGATGCTACTAATAGCAAAAGAAGATTCAGAAGTTTAATCCTCCTTAAAAAAACAAGATTAAGAAGTTTCATGTAAAGTGCTAAATTTTCCCTAAAATGGAATTCATAGTGGGAAATCAAAGTACTAATCATAGGTGTGACTCATGTGTAAGGATTATTACATGCATATAATATTGCTACTTTCCATTTCTCTTACATTAATTATTTTTTGCATGTTCCTTTTTCATATGATCTAAGCATGATGAGATACTTAATTCTTGTAATTAGGTGAAAATTAAACTATTGTTAACTAGTAGGCTATCGGATCTAGAACTATTAGAAATTTAGAACATGAACTCCTGAATTTGTTTTTTCTAGTGTTTTTTATTATAAACTAATTTATATATGTCATAGTTTTACAAAAAAACAATTATGTTTTTTTTAGTGTTTTAGCTTAAGTTTTGAAGGAGGAAATTTTAAGAAGCATAAAAGATCGTAGCCTAGAATAATTTTGTAATTCCCCACATTTTAAAAGGATTTTCATAAATATATTAAGTTATTTATGTAGTTATATTTAAGTCCAAATGAGTTTGGAAATGGTTTGACTTTTGAAAAGGGTTGACTATTTTTAAAAGTCAACTAAAAATATTTTGCATGACTTAATAAAATTGAAAATGTTTTAATTAAGCATGTCTTAGTAAAAGCTTTAAGCATTAAAAATATTTATTTAAAAAGAAGTTTAATGGAATCGAAACTCCTAAAAGGATAAAAAGGAAAAGAGTCCTATTGATGATTAAAGTCCTAAGTTGATCATCTTTTTAGCATCAAATAAATTTTAAATCTTATCTCTTTTCCTAAATTCTAATCTTATCTCTTTTCCAAACCAAAAAGGATTAGTCTTTTTGTAAATACCCTAAAACCCAATTATATTATCCAACCCAATTATTTTCTTCAAAAACCACGTCCTTCATACTTCTCCCTCACTCGACATTTTCTCTCTCCTCCTTTGTGCGTGAGTTCATCGTTTTCTCTCAAAAATCGTTTTCTTCTTCGCTAAGTAACGTTTCTTGTTGAACAAGAAACGTCACAAATATTTTCTTGAAGCCAAACTCTTGCTGCCGCCATCCTTGCTGCTGCCTTCAGTCCGGCGCTGCCTTCCTCCTCCGATTTCGGTTGTTTTATTTACTTCTCCCTTAAGATTCCATTAAAGTCCTAATTTTTATTGTTATTTTATTACTATTTACATGATTATGATTTGAGTTATTATTTATTATGAAGAAATTAGTTTCGGTCCTCATATGTATAAAAGAAAAAAATTTCAGATTTATTATTTTTAGTTTTAATCATGAAAGATATGGTTTTTAGGGTTTTAAATCACTAGAAACCGTATATTTAGAGTATGAATATGAATTTTGATTGGAATACGATTTTTATATGCATTTAAAATATTTTCAGAAAGTTTAGAAAATTTTATAAATGCTGGAAATTCAGAAAGTTAGTATTTTAAGGTTTTAATGATTTTTAATCACTGGAATAGTTGTACTATACTAGGGATTAAAAATAACGAGATTTAAATTATAAAAACGATTTTTAAAGACGTTTAAAAGGTTTGGGACGTTTTAAAGTTGCTGTATTTTTTTAGTTCAAGTATTTACTTGATTATTTTATTGTTGTAGGCGGAGAATTTATAGTAGGGGACTTTTAGACATAAAAGTGGCCTACCGTTGCGTTTATACAAGGTACGTACATAGTCTACGTGCTATATGGTTAGAAACATGCTTAGGGATGTTTTTATTTTGTAGTATCATGTATAAGACCTTGTTGTTCATATATATGATTTACTGAAATTTCTTTACATGTTACTTGCCTGCGTGCTACATGTAAACTAAGAATATGTATAAGTAAGATTGTTTGTATGGAAGTTTGATGCAAGCAGATAAGTTTAGTTTGGTATTAATTCGTGAGTGAATTAATGTAAGTGAATTGGAATCATGTGTTACATAGATTCTTTGAAGTTATTTATTTATCTTATAAGAACCGTGGATCTTATTTGGTAATTTTGAGTTATGCCTATATAAAGGTACAGTTTACTGTTGGCTAGGTTCAACAGGCAAGTTAGCAAAGAATAAAAGAAGTTAAAAGAGTCTTGAATGATAAGTTGTGAACTTGTTAATCTAAGATAAAAAGGAGTTTTGTGATTTATGTGATTATTAGTTATATTGTTGTGCTTGGTTGGTGTCAACACAAGTATTAAAATGAATGCAACGTAAAGTGAAACGAGATAGGTTATAGACTTTAGACTGGTGCACGTCTAGAGTTGGACACTAAGGGTTGGGATACATAGTCCGCCGTGATATGTATTTTCCTAGGATTGGATTGATCACCTTTCCTTTTTAGCTCAAAGGTTCCTCGATATCGCAGGTCAATTGGAATATGTGGTAGCTCCCATATCTCCTACTTCAGTATAGACAACTCGTCCATAACTATTCCATTTAAAGAAGAAATAAAAGTTTAGAGTCTAGTTCAGTAAGAGTCATGCAGTTTGTTATATGCTTATTATTATTTATGTTGTAGTATCATGTTTAGGTTATTTTATGCTGATATGTAGTACTCAGCTTTGCTGATTACGTGCTTGTCTGTGTTTGTGATCATGGCTTTGCCTATTGATCCTGTGGTGATCCTTCGGGGGAGCAGAGTCAAGAAAGCATTGACATTACAGGTTCGAAGATGCATACATTGGGGAATCTGGAATGGAGAGGCTTTTGTGACATTAGTAGTATTTAAGTTGTTTCTAGGAATTTATATTTTCAGACTTTAGCTTTAAGTTGGTGTGTTTCAATTCAAACATTGTTGGTTCTTATTTCATAAGTTTAATAAAGTTGATTTTGTTTTAATAAGTTTTCCGCTGCAAAATTCTGAGTAAGCCGAAACGTTTTCACACGGGCGATAATGCCTGGGTAATTCTCTAGATTTGTTATAAAAGTATTTTCTAGAAAGAGAGAATTATCGGGGTGTTACAAATTTATTTTAATTAATTGAATTAAATCATTATCTCTTATTTAACACAATATA
This sequence comes from Beta vulgaris subsp. vulgaris, assembly GCF_026745355.1. NCBI lineage: Eukaryota > Viridiplantae > Streptophyta > Magnoliopsida > Caryophyllales > Amaranthaceae > Beta > Beta vulgaris. The sequence continues at coordinate 61,724,314 of NC_079206.1, read as the reverse complement.
GTTGAAATACTTAATGTGTTTTATCTTCACCTAAAAAAAATAAGTTTTAGCTCCATTAAGTTAAGATATTATCTAACACAACACCCACACACAAATAAGTTCCAATAAGGGTTATTAATCAGGTCTAATAATTTCAGTTCGATCGTATATATAAATTCAGGTTTTTTCAGGTTAATAATCTAACATAGCTAGGAAATATCAATTTGGTTAATCATGTCTCCTTCCGTTCCATGAAGAAGTACCCCGTCATTGTATATACACTTTAGAGAATACTAGAGAGAATGTAAAAATTCAGATCCACTTATTTTCTTAATTTACTTTGTTTCCTAAAGAAAGAGAACGTGGATTTGTTATGTTTTTAGGGGATAAATTTGAAGAGCATGTCAGAGAGACAGAGGTAAACAAGAAAAGTTAGAGTATTATGTTTTTTGTCGAAAGGGGATAAGACATAGTGAATACTTCTTCATGGAACGGACTTCTATTCATGAAACAAAGGGAGTAATATCTTATTTGTTATTATCTTTTTATGATAAAATCAATTATCAATTTCATAATTTTATAACATATATAACTAAATTGATACATTGATTTCTAGTAAAAAAATCTAACATAACCAAATAAAAGATCTAACAATAAACTATTGTACTATCAAGTATCAACTATCAAGACTCAAGAGGGTGGGAGAACTCTCTTTAGGGTCAATTTATGATATTTCAGGTCAACGGATTTTTTTAAAAAAATGCATAGCTTGTCAATACACTTGACAAAATGTCACAAAACCCAAAATATTTAGGTCCAACATCACAAAATTAGGTTTATAATTATTTTGCGCCAGTCAACTAATACCATTTGCTTCTAGACGTTCCTAATAAGGCCTAAACTCCTAATATTCAAAAGTCAAAATTTCAATGTCTTCCGCAAGCTTCAAACTGAAAATGCCTAAACCTACCGCATACCATAGTATTACAAAAAAAAAAAGTTGAATTATGGTTTTATTGAAACAATATAAAAAGTTATAATCAAAACTAATTCTTGTTCCGGGTGATAACTGATACGTTCCGGATTATTTACCAACGTGCATTTAAAGTCTTTAAATATAGAAATAATATTTTATCTTTAAATGATTTTTTCTCTCACAAAAACCAACATAAATATTATAGCGTAGTTGATTAGTACATTTGCTTGTCTGAAACAATATAAAGAGTTATAAACTAAAGTTTCATAATTAATTAATATACTACGACAACTTTTCTTTTAATTTGCTGAGATGATAATGGTTGTCACGTTAATTAGTACGTACAAATATTCAATACACAAGCTTTTTGTCTGTTTAGGGAAAACTTTGCTGGACCCTATAATTCCTAATCTTAGAGGATTTTATAGTTTGATGATAATAATTATCAATCATTGGGGACTCAAGTGTCATTTATATTCTCTAGCACATGCCAATTCTTTCAACTTTTGCTCAAAATTATGAGGAGTTTTCAATAAAAACAACTGTCACATTATCACATATTTGTCTGGAAGTTCCATGATTATTAATTAATTCTAACATCATGTCCATACTAATAGAAAAAACCCTAGTTTTGCCTCCGACCTATAATTTTCTTTTGTGAAGTAATCTCACGTTGATAAAGTAAATTTTAGCCCTCTTAGATATGAGTTGAGATCACAGAGTCCTAAACAAAAATACTAATTACGGGTTGACATAGGCACATAGTGTTAAATTTGATATGACTGAAAATGGGTCTGAACAACAATACGGAGGAGGAGAGTTCGGTCCGCATACAAGCCCAAAGGAGGTTCCATACTAAAACTAATTGGCAATAGTAGGAGTAGCTCCTCTACCTTATATTGTGGTACTTTCTCTCCTCTTTCTCCAATGTGAGACAACTCACATGTGCACAACATACATGGGATTCAACACATATTGATCGACGTTATGCATGGCTAATATATACCTATCAAATGTTGTTAGAAAACACACCTTCCATGTTCTTGAATGCGAGCTTAAAAGATTATGATCAGTTAATTAGGTCGAAATATTAGCTTGTAAGATTATGATCAACTTGAAAGATATGATCAACTAAAATATATTTGTTTTGTCATTTGTATATTATAGATGACAATTTTAGTGTTTAATTTGATGATAAAAGTATGGCATGATCGAATGAAGGTAGCAATAGAGTTGAGATGACTTTTCACTAAATTAAATCATGTGTTAGAGATAAATAACAAACAATTAGTTAACCCAAATCCTTCACCATACTTTCCCATTCAAGATAGCGTTGACTTTTTCACTATTGTTATGTGCCTAACTATTAGGTATTAATAATAATAATTCTTTCTCTAATTAGTAACATAACAAATGTAGTGGTTGTATTAAAAATTTGTCATAATATTGACAATGTTGTATAGTGTCAGTCGTTGTAAGTAATCTCGTTTATTCAAATTTGTCTTTTATACCCATTGTGAACGTAATTCTAGTTGTACTTAGGCTCCGTTTGGTAGGGTGTAAAACGTTTTTCTAGAAAGACGTTTTCTTCTATTTTCAGCTTTACATTGTTTGGTTGGCAAAAGAGTGTAAAGCCATTTTTCCTTGGGGTAAAATTACTCTCACAATGATGAAAAATCATTTTCCCTTCAAAATGAAGGGAAAACTGTTTTCCTTAGCTCTCTTGTGTACACTCCTCTCACTACTTCCTTACTTTCATTTCATCATTTTTCTTACATAAAACAAAACAACGGAAAACTAATTTTGGAATTGTGTTTTACATTGTAAATTGTTTTCCATGAAAATCATTTTACACTGAAAATGTATTACGCCCTACCAAACGGAGCTTTAGAGATGGGAAATGTCATACGCTATAAAAAAGAGAGGACACTATTTAAATAATGATGAAATATTTTTGAAAAAATTGGCACAAGATGAAGAATATTTCAAACTATCATGCCTTTGAGAAAATGGCAAGCTAAGATTCACAAATCACAATTGCTTACAAAGATTACCAATCATGAGGCCCCTTAAAGCAGTGGTGGAAATCTATGACAAGAGTGAGTTGAGGCCCTATTTACATCATTAATGGCCATGGAGGCCTCAACTAACAAAACCTAATATTGGTTGCACACTTGCACTTGGGAATTAATAGTATAAGTTATGAATTCATAATCAAACCCTATAAAATATGTGACATGATCAGAATCATAGGAAATCTTTTTGTTTCCAAACAATTATTTATAGTCAAGATCACAAGTTATACTTCTATAACAAGATGATAACATAGTATAAATGGTATATACATCATGAAGGAATTTGACGGAAAGCTTATAACCTTTTTTTATTGGGACAATATATAAAATCAAACCCACAATTGATTGTTGTTAGAAAATGTTGCTGAGTCATGCATCCTTAGAAAATAATGCATGCTTTAACATGTCTCAGGTAACATGAAATATCAAAAGATCAATTAAGTTCCAAAATTATACTAATATGGAACAAAAATATGAAAATTTGTCATAATATAACATGTCTCAGGTAAAATGAAATATCAAAAGATCAATTAAGTTCCAATATTATACTAATATGGAACAAAAATATGAAAATTTGTCGTAATATATAAGGGTCTGTTCTCTCCAGCTTATTTTCAGTTCAGTTCAGTTCAGTTCAGTTCAGCTCCAATAAGTTCAGTTCAGTTCAGCTCCAATAAGTTCAGTTCAGTTCAGTTCAGTTCAGCTCCATTCTTTTATAACAATTTTGTTAAATACTATTATTATGTTGGTATAATTTATTTTACTAATTACTCTTATTATTATTATTATTATTATTATTATTATTATTATTATTATCATTATTATTATTATTATTATTTAAATATATATCATTACTATTAAGTATTATTATTATTATTATTGTTGTTGTTTCTATATATTATTTTATTTATTATAGCTTTACTCATTATTATTACTATTATTATTAGGAAGAACATGGTTTAGGTCAAAGCACAAATAAACCCACTTTTTTAGCCCATAAACCAATCAAATCGCGTCAAGATGGTTTATGATGTAATTTTCGCGGTCCAACCCAATCATTATTTTTATTACTAAATATTTTTATATTATTAAATCTAATTATTAAAATAGTAATATTAATTTACTTCTTAAATATTATTGTTATTATATATCATCATCAAGTATTATATATTAATACAAATAATATAAATAATATTATTAATTATCATTATTATCATTAATTATTATTATTATTAAATTTATGATTATTATATATTATTATTTAAAATATAAAAATATCCAAAATATTATTATTATTATTATTCATTATTATTACTTAAATTATCATTATAATTATTATTTAATATTCATATTATTATTGTTTAAAATATTATTTATATATTTATTACATTCAGTTTAATTCAATTTAATTTAATTCAATTCAATGCAGTTCAATTCAATTCAGTTCAGTTCAGTTCAGCTCCAATAAGTTCAGTTCAGTTCAGCTCCAATAAGTTCAGTTCAGTTCAGTTCAGCTCTAATAAGTTCAGTTCAGTTCAACTGTTTTATGCCGAAGAGAACAGGCCCTAACTCATCCATATATTATATTTTAAAGACGAATTTAAAACCTTATTGAATCAAAATTGCTTTTTTTTTTTTCTAAAGTAGACATCATGACATATACATATTAGAAGCTAATTAAATATTGATTTTCCTTCTAAAAGATCATGTATATGGTTAATTAAGAATAATGCTTGTAATGATCCTTTAGAGGAAGATGGACAATTAATTAATAATTCAAACAAAGTTATATGAAGTTACACCATATATAAAAGATGTTCGTTAACTTAATCTGTAGGACATTATAAGAAGTATCATCTAAGACCTTGACTTAAATTTCAGCTTGTAAAGTTGTATCATTATTCATTATATTTTATATAGCTCCATACATATACAAGATCAATCTCAAATAAGTTAAAAAGATCTGAAGCAATCTTTATAAAACCTACTATTCTTCCAACGAGTATAACATGAGATCTTTTAAAAATCAACAAGATACATTGAGTGTGAGATGAGTTTTCGTAAACCGTCAACTAAGATTATAGTTGACGATCTAGAACTAATAGAATAGAAGTGATAATTTTTCCATAGTTATTAATTATAAGATGTATATATTAAAATATTTGATTACTCATCATGTTAGTTTACATATTAGTTAGAGTTTAATTTGTTAGTTGTTATAACAACGAACCACCTCTTGCATGTATAAATACATCGTTTATGTAATCATCAGTTTGATGTGAGATTATTACGTTTCTTAATCTCACAAGATTGTGTAACTTTCTCTCTGATTTTACTCTACAATCAATAAGATGATATAATACAATTAGATTCTTCATGGTATCAGAGCATTAATCTCTCTCATGAGATTGAGGTTCGCTCATTGTTCTTGAATTGAAGATTTAATTATGAGAGATTCTTTAACAATTGATTTGCGATTGTTAGAAGTTTTGAATTGAAGACGAATTTGTTTGAAATTGATTAGAAATTTCATGATTTCAAGAATTGATCAATTTGATTGAAGATTTATGGCGCAAGATTCTGAAGTTAATGGAGGTAATGGAGGAAATAGTGATAATGGTTGGTCCTACTTTAATTCAATTCTACTTCTGATAATCCTACATCTTCGCTTGTTACTGCTGTATTTGCTAGCAATAACTTAATGTGTTGAGTAGAAATGTGAGGAGAGCATTAATTGCGAAGAAGAAAAGGGATTTATCAATGGAACTGTAAGAATGCCAGATGAAAAGGATTGATAAAAGCTTTCAAAAATGGAAACGTGCTGATTACATGGTTATATGAGTTTGATTTTGAGCTCAATGAGTTCTGAATTGGCAGATGAGTTAGGATTCATGTAGAATTCAGCTGAATTGGGGAATGAATTGCAAAAATATTTTGGTCAATCTAATGGAGCATTAGTAAATCAGTTGAAGAAAAAGATAGGATTACTCAAACAAGAAAATATGTCAATCATTGCTTATTATGGCAAAATTAAGAAACTTTGAGATGAGTTACAAAGTTTGAAGACATTTTTTTGTTTCTTCTTGTGGTGCTTTAAGTTCTTGTTCTTGTAATTTTCTGAAGAAATTGCAAGATTTGGAGGTTAAGGATAAGCTAACGCAGTTTCTACTTGGATTGAATAGTGGTTTTCATACTACTATTTCTAACATCTTGTCTATGGATCCTATTCCTACAATTAATCGTGCTTTTTCAATTGTGCAACAAATTGAAAAGCAAAAGGAGGTGAATGTTGATTCTGTTGAATTTTCTGCTGAAAGTAGTGCTATGGAAACCCAAAGAGTGAATAGATTCTTTCAATCACAGAAGAATTTTTCTAATCCTAACAAGAGAGATTGAAAAAAGGAGAAAATGGATAAGTTTTGTGAACATTGTAAAGGGAGAAGCCACACCATGGATCAATGTTTTAAGTTAATAGGTTATCTAGATTGGTATAACTCTATTAAAGCTGGCAAGAAAGGTAGTAATGGAGGAAATACATGAGGTTATAAGTTCGTTGCTAATGCTCATGTTGATTACAGAGATTATGGAGATACTCTTTTAGATCATAGTCCAGCTTCTGTTCCAGCTTCTGTTCCAGCTTCATCCACTGCTACTAGGATCAATTATGACATGGTTGCTATGATATGTCAACATGTTATGAAGTCTATGAAGGGTAAACAAACTGCTGAAGATGGTTCTGGTGGTGCTAATTCTAGCAGTTTTGCTAGCTTTGTAGGTATCACTTCTTTATCTTGTTCTGTATTTAAACAAGATGATAATACAAACTGGATAATAGACTCTGGTGCTTGTGATCATATGATGTTTGATGAGTTACTTTTGGTTGATAAAATAGAGTTGAATATACCTATTAAGACAGGGCTTCCTGATGGTACTTATAGTTTGGTGAAAGAGACTAGGAATGTTATTTTAAGTGAAGACTTGGTATTGTATAATGTGCTCCTGGTGGAGGGGTTCAAACATAACTTGATGTCCATTGTTCAATTGGTAGATAAATCTGGAATTACAGTAAGCTTTTATGGGAAAGGTTGTTGTTTTTTCAGGACCATTCTAAAGCCATCATTGTTGTAGGGATAAAGTACAATGGCTTGTATTACTTCAATACAAAGTGTTTGTTGACATCAAGGAGCTTTGACTCATCTCAGTCTCAGGTTACTTGCAATATAGCTGTTACTAAATTACCTGTTGATAATGTTGTGCTTCCATCTAAGACTAGTACTAGTCTTAAGAATAAATGCAATAATGATCTTAAACTAGATATGTTACATGCTCCTTTAGGACATGTTTCTTTGTCCAAAATGCAACATATTGATTTGTGTAATTGCAAAGGGCTGAAAGTGTACAATGGTAGATTTGTAGTATTTGTTCACACTCCAAACAGCAGAAATTACCATTTCCTATTAGCACAAGTAGAGCTTTGGCATGCTTTAATCTATTTCATATAGATCTTTGGGAGGGGGGGGGGGGGTTCTTACAGAGTACCAACACTGAATGGTGCATCCTATTTCTTAACTATCTTAGATGACCATAGCAAGGTTATCTGGACTTTCTTATTACACAATAAACTGCAAGTTTCAAAGACTGTAGTTGATTTCTTGGAGATGATAGAGACTCAGTTTAATAAGAAAGTTAAAAGTATTAGATCAAATAATGACATAGAATTAATCAAGTGTCCCTCATGTACCTAAGCAAATTGGCCAAGTTGAAAGAAAGCATAACCATTAGTTAGAGATTTCTAGGGCTCTAATGTTTCATGCAAACCTATTACCTAAGAAATTCTAGTATAGGGAGATTATTGCTTGCTCACTGCTACTCATCTTGTTAATATGCTTCCTATCAAGCTATTACAGTGGAAATCACCATATGAGGTACCCTTTCATAAACCTCCTCCTTATAACACTTTAAGGGTGTTTGGTTGTTTATGTTATGCATATAACATGAATATTTATAGAGATAAAAAATTTAATACAAGCAAGAAAATGCATATTTTTGGGTGATAAATATGGCCAAAAGGCATATAAAATGTATGATTTAGATACTCATACTTGTTTTGTTTCAAGAGATGTCATTTTCCTTGAAAATATATTTCCTTATCCTACTTCTATTTCACAAAATAACTCTAGCTCATCTATATCTCTTGTTGATTTCAGTTCTTCCTGTAATTTCATTAATCCACGTCCTATTGGTTCTACAACTACATAACGCTCTGATTCTCATAATTCTTCTTCTACTTTTCCTCATATTTCATTTTCTTCTAATTCTCAACATAATCCTATACACTCTGACATTATATCTTCTCCTAGTTCTATTTCTTCTTCTGAAAATCATCCATCTACTTCTATTTTTTCTGATGATAATGTTTAGCTTAATCATGCTGACATTCCAACGGCTCATCTTTCTTCTTCTCGTGATTTTTTTACCAAGAACATCATCTAGAATTGTTCAACTTCTGTCAAACTCACTGATTATTTTAACACTTATGTTCCTCACAAAAATCAAGATATTTCTTTTTTCTAGTGAATCAGCTTCTTCTACTGTCAATTCACATCATGTGATTGAACCTAAGTATTATAACCAAGCCAAACACAACCCTAATTGGATCAATGCTATGACAAAAGAATTGAAGGCCTTAGAGGCTAATGAAACATGGGACTTAACTTTACTTCCTGCTGGTAAAGAAAGCCATTGGCTCAAAATGGGTTTTTAAAACCAAATTGAACCCAAATGGCAGTATTGAGAGATATAAGGCCAGGTTGGTGGCCATTGGTTATCAACAAATTGAAGGTAAAGTTTTTACTCAAACCTTTGCACCTGTTGCAAAGTTGGCTACTGTTAGAGTTTTGGTAGTTGTGGCTACAACTCATAATTGGCCTATGTGTCAATTGGATGTGAACAATGCATTTTTACATGGCTTCCTTGATGAGGAAGTTTATATGCTGCCACCTGCAGGCTATGATGAAGCAAAATTTGGTGAAGTGTGTATGGCCATAAACAGGCTTCTAGGCAGTAGAATAAAGAGTTGAGCAGATTTCTCAAAAGTTTGGGTTGTATACAATCCAAACAAGACTACTCTTTGTTCATTAGAAGCTTAGATGGAGAATTCATTGTCATTCTTGTATGCATCAAATTAATACAGCTGTAAAAAAGGCTCTTGATAAGGCTTCTACCATCAAAGATCTTGGTGATCTTAAACATTTATTGGGTATTCAAATTTCTAGGAATTTACATGGGATATTTATATCTCAAAAGAAGTACATTACAGACATTATTGCTAATTGTGAGATGGAAAATTGTGAGAGTTCTCCTGCTCCCTTACCCACTGGATTAAAGCTTTCTATTGACATTGGTGATGTACTCTTAGAACTTGATGTTTACAAAAGATTGATTGGAAGGCTATTGTACTTAAGTCTTACTAGGCCTGATTTATCCTACTTTATACAACATCTTAGTTAGTTTCTGCATCAGTCTAGGGTCCCTCATCTTAGAGTTGCTTTACATGTTGTTAAATACTTACAAGGGACATTGGATTATGGCTTGTTCTATCCTAAGACAAAATCAATTGCAAGTTTCTGCCTACAGTGACTCGGACTGGAGTGGTTGTCAATTCAGCAGCAAATCTTTAAGTTCTTATGTGGTATTCCTTGGTCATAGCTTGGTTTCTTGAAAAACAAAGAAACAACAATATGTCAGCAAGTCATCTGTAGAGGCTGAATACAAGAGTATCTTAGCAACTGCTAGTGAACTGGTTTGGATTCATGGGTTGCTGCTTGAAGATTTAAAGGTTCAAATTCCTTTGCCTGGCATCATGTATTGTGACAATAGCTCAACAAAACATCTTGCTCAGAATCCTAAGTTTCATGAGGAAACTAAACACTTGAAGAGGGACATGCAATATGTTAAGGAACAAGTTGAGGAATGATTCATTCAAACTGCTCATGTTCAAAGTTCAGCTCAACTAGCTGATTTGCTCACCAAATCATTGGCTTCTTCTCATCATCATTCTCTATGTTCCAAGTTTGACCTTGTTTTCCAAGTCCAGCTTGAAGAAAAAATATAAGATGTATTGATTAATATATTTGTTGACTCAACATGTTAGTTAACAGATTAGATAGAATTTGTTAGTTGTTATAGCAATCTCTAGTATAAATACATTATTTCAATATTTCTGTAATAATCAGTTTGATGTGAGATTATTACATTTCTCTCACAAGATTCTGTAACTTTCTCTCTGATTTTACTCTACAATCTATAAGATGATTTCATAATGTTAGATTCTTCATTAATCGTATACTTTAGTGGTACATTATGGACTTTGGAAATTAGTAACATCCTATCATAACGCACTAGTACAGTTTCAGCAGCCAGTAGAGAACTTCTACATGGAAATCTCACAGGTGTGAAGCATATTCTATGAATTCCTACACTTAAATAGTACTTTCGTCTTGATATAATTAGCATGTTACAAGTTCAAAGTACACTATCTACGTGATTAATAATTTCGGGACGAAAATAAACTTGTAATCATGATATTATCTGAGAACAAAGTGTAATGTAACTAGTTCATGTAAAAATTTTTTTTTTTTTTTTTTTGACATCGAAGAAATTGTGCATTAATGAAAAACGAAAGTACAACCTAGAGCTAAAAACAACCAAAAGAACATAAAAAACTAAATTGAGCTGAACTCACTCTTACGCAACACCGGCTAGAACACAAATAACATAAACTAAAATAAAGCTGCTCGATCCGGTGGAGAACGCTGCTGCTGGTGGATGACAATCGCCAGAATCCTGATAAAAGAGTAGGAGGAGAGAGCTGATTTCACGTGCGGGGTAACGAGGCACCTGCGAGATTATGAACTCGCAACAAGACCAATGCCAGTGACCTTTTGTCACCTGGAATTTGATGGTCGAGTTTGTGGCAAGAATCACACGCTTGTGTGACTTAATACCCGTTTGAAAGGGTATTGCAGGCTTCACCTTTGAGGAGAAGCTCAAATAAGTTGACATGCTGTAACCCCAATTGATAAATTAGGGGGTCGCCTTCCGATTTCGTTTTGTCAAGGCAATGATATATGAAATCATTACCAAGCGAGAATGAAATCTAACCAAGGTTAGATTTCGAAGAACCGTCCGATTATTAAAATCGGATAAAACAAACCCCAAACATGAAATCGTTTGCCACACAAACCCTAACCAACTACTGAGACAGATTGACGTAACAAAAACCACCAACATAGTAAGCAGCAACACCATACTAATCCGACCAAAAACCTCGACAACGGAAGCAGTTAACTAAAACTTAAACTGGATAAAGGGGACGCACTTCTAAAAGCCAGAGAAACACTAGGGGAAAGGAGCTAAAGACACACCTTTAAGAAAAGATCTTTTTTTTTGGTTGAAAATCCATTTTGAACAATTGGCTCTAAAATAATTTTGATGATTCTAATTATGTCCTTGCTATATATAGTATTACATATATAGATGAGTAAAATATTAAACAAATGGAGGGATCGAAGTAACAATTTAGACTCAATTTTTTTTTCCTTATTTAACCTAATACTCAACCCTCTGTTAATAATTGATTTTAAATAATAAATTAGGATGTGGACAGTAGAAAAAGTCAAAGTTAACTATATAGTCTCTTAGCTTGCAATTAGTAAAAAGAAGTTTTATCATAACTCATAAATCTCTTTTATGGCATTATCGCAAATTGCAATAAGCAGCATTTATATTGACCTGAAATAGAAGTAACTCATAGATGAATGTGTGAACAAGAACCACCTTTGGAGTTTGATTATATATTCATGGCTGCCATAAAAAAACACCCACCTAATAGGAACTTTCTTTTTCTTAACAAGAGTCAAAGCTAAGAAAGCTGTTGACAATCACTTCCCTCGGTTGAAATTTTGAGTTAAACCACTTAAATGTTTTTTTAATGCCAAACTAAAACACATAATTCTAAATTCCATAATGCTTCATTTCTTTGAAACTTCGGAATATATGTATGTTTTTTTTTTTTTGACATCAAGGGAATATATATATATATATGTTAGGTTCTAATGATAACCCTCCTATGATGAGAAACATGAGAATCACCTAAAATAAGCAAAAAATTTATATATATTTACTATATATATATATATATATATATATAGGGGCAAGATCACATGAGAATGCTTCTTACATGAGAAATGAGAATGAATCTCAACCACACGATTAGATTAGAGTTACAACACTTGTTCATTAGAGTTATACCCAGCTAAAAAAATTTGGAGCCAAAAAAAAAAGTTTGAATTTTGAATTTTTGTTTCTAATATACTGTTTTTTGGAGTTACATCACTTTTTCGTTAGGGTTACATTACTTATTCATAAGAGTTATAGCGCGTAAATATCATTCTCATTTCTCATGTAAGTATGCATTCTCATGTGAACTCACTTCTACATATATATATATATATTATATATATATATATATATATTATATATATATATATATATATATATATATATATATATATATGGGGGTAGGATCCGCTGAAAACACCTCTTAATCTGAAAACTGAAAACAAGGGTAACTTTTAACACTTTTAGGGTAGCTTTTTTCAGTTTTGGGGTAACTTTATTATATTAAGGGTACTTCTATATATTTCAAGGATAACTTTATTTATTATAAGAGGAACTATTACCATTTTTAGGGTAACTTTTACCATTTTTAGGGTAACTTTTAACAATTTTAGGATAATTTTATATATATATATTAAGGGTAACTTTTAGCACTTTTAGGGTAATAACTTTATATGCTATAAGAGTAACTTCTTCCACTTCTAAGGTAATAACTATGAAAAAATATCAAAACAACAATAACTCGATTTATCAACACTTGCAATAACATTCAATTTCGCAACAACAAATGCTTGATAAAGAAAAAGCAAATTAACTATCAATAAAAATACAAGAAATTAAGAACTGTATATTTCCGGTTCGATATGTGATTGTCAAAAAAAAAGTTCACGCATGGATTCATCATCATTGATATAAACATATCTCTTCATTTTTGTCCAGTGTAATCAAAATCTGCTACAAATAAATACATTAATTATGAAAAATGTGAATGATCTTTCAAAATCGCAAACCAAACAGATCGAATTTGAAGACGACAAATAATTCAAAAACCAACCACAGAGTTCATCAAATTACTTACAGGATACATTTTCAAGAAATTATGGACAGAGTAAGCAGTAATGTACAACGGACAATTTTACCGTAGCGAATTTACTTCCAATATCACATTCTCATCCTTGATATTTATTTGCACAGCTCTTTGGAAATGGAAAACAAAGATCTCAGCAAGCTTGTCTTCAGAAATGGAAAATGAAGATCTCTTGACAATTTCGATCGAAAATTACTAGATTCAAAAATTCAGTTGAAGATCTGATAATGATGACCAAAATGAGCTCAAAATTATCAAAAAATTAACAATTACTCATCAAATCGCATAACTCATAAAAAAATGTAAATGAAAATAAACTAAATCTAAAACCAAAAAACAGAGGAAATCTTACTCGAATTTTGATCTGGAATTCGCTTGATCTGGAATAACCGAAGGAAAAAGGAGAGAGGAGAGAGAAATTCTGAGTTTCAGAAGATAAACTAAGGAGAGAGAGAGAGGAGAAGAGGAGAGAGAAACGATGAGTTTCAGAAGATAAACGAAGGAGAGAGAGAGAGGAGAAGAGAGAGAAAGCAAACGAAGGAGAGAGAGAGGAGAAGAGGAGAGAGAAAGTTTGAGTTTCAGAATAAACGAAGGAGAGAGAGAGGAGAAGAGGAGAGAGAAAGTTTGAGTTTCAGAATATACGAAGGAGATAGAGAGGAGAAGAGGAGAGAGAAAGTTTGAGTTTCAGAATAAACGAAGGAGAGAGAGAGGAGAAGAAAGAGGAAGAGAGAGAAAGCATGCTCGATTTTTTGGCTCAAAACTCATCCGTGAATTTCGTCCGTCAGATTATATTATGGATAATCTAACGGTTGAGATTGCTTGTTTTCAGTTTTCAGATTAGCTAGTGGTTTTCACAAGATCCCATTCCTATATATCTAGGCAAATCAAAGAGTATTTTATTTGAATTTGGAGTTAACTCATCCATGGAAAACCGACAGAAACAAGAAACAGGGGACTCAAAATTAAAACTCTCTCAAAAACCACAAATTTTGGTTTGAGAATAATCGTAGGAAGACGTAGATTATTAATCTACGATTTTTTTTGTGAAATTTGAAGTCAAACCTTAGATTTGAGGGTTTGAGGAAGAAGAAGAGAGAGGAAAGTGAGAGTCAGAAGGAGAGAGGGAGTCAGAAGGAGAGAGAGAGAAATGACGTCTGAAAGAAGATTAGGGTTTTGGAGGGTAATTATAAGGCGGTTGGGTGAGGGTTAAATGGGGGAGGTTGGGTATTAAATGGTGTTAGGTGGGATTAACTTGGGCTAAATTAATTGGGTTAATGGTTTAGTAGGTGTGTCTTTTTACCATTTGTAGAATATTTTGCAAATGTAGCAAATAAATTGGGACACCTAAATGACAAAATGTAGCAACTAAATTGGGAGGGAGGGAGTACAATTCATTTTTATGGTATGTGAGTCTACATGAGTTATTAATTTCCATTTCAGCCTTAGTTTCTTTCAACAGGGTCGTTTCTGGCATATGCAATTAAGGCGACATAATACGACATCCAAAATATAAGGGCCTTAAAATATATTTGTTTTAATTATTTGAATAAATTAAAAGACAAAAGAAAAACTTCCGGATTCGTAGTAATATTGTAAGGAAGGAACAATGAGAACACAAGTTTAACTCTTGGTATCCGCAAAATTCATTACAGTTTTGTTGTTTAAACTTTTGACAATAGTTCTCATTAGCCAGTTGTAAGTATAAATCTTATACTTCCTCCGTGTTTTATTAGATGTTACACTTTTCAAATAACGGACTCCTAGGTAATTTTTGGAGAGGAGAGAGATAGAGAGAGTGGAAAACAAAAGGGCCCCATGTGAACATGTGATAGGAGAGAGATAGAGAGAAGTTATTACCCAAAATAAAAGTGTAACATCTAATGTAAAACTTCCTAAAATAGAAAGTGTAACATCTAAAAAAAAACGGAGGAAGTATCTTTTTTCAATTACAAACGAAGGGACCAATTTCAAGTAAGAAAGTGTATGAGACCCCGTTAAATTGGTCATATTTGCCTCGCCCCTGTGTTTCAACATAAATTTTGTCCATTTTACCCCAACTTTTGTGAGCTTATTAATAAATACCCCTAGTTTTTTCATGGTCCACACTCCACCCTCACTTGTTACTCCCAAAATTTAGTAAAAATAACTTTGTAGCAAGTAAAAAATGACAAATGGAGTATTATACTACTTTACAATAGTACAAGACAAAGGTCATATTTGAGAGATGGATGGTTGATGACCCTCTGGTCGGCTTTTGGCCTTTTCGTATAGTTAAACATCCATAAAAAGGAGTTTAGTAAATGATTTTTTAAAGTTAGCTTTTAAGCTAAAATGAAAAAATTACTTAAAAGTAATTGTTTTCGTTGGCTTTTAGCTTGTTGGCTCACAAATTGTCGAATAAGCAGCCCATGGCCAACGACTAAATTTACCAAACAATTTTTATAAACAACAACATAATTATAAAGCCAAAAACTTTCAGTCAATCAAAAAAACCAAGTAAATCAACTAACAACCAAAAGCCAATAGGAGATTGCCAAACATTAAATGTTTGCAATAAATGGATATTCTTAAAAAGATATCTGAATAGCATTTTTAGTAATTTCATAAAAAATAAGGCACATATTAGGAAATTCAAGGGAAAAACAATAAGTATTTTTTAAAATTAGTAGAAAAGTTTACCCTTAATTTTTCTGAATATTCACAAAATGCTACAAAGATATTTATGTAGGTATCTTAATTATAGATTAGTTGGAAAGTGGCTAGCAATAATGAACTTTTATTTATAAGGGCATCTTCTGAAATATCAACTTTGTGAGATAAGACTATTATTTATTTTTTTTAGGGAAAAAACACTCTATTATAAACCTTTTGTCTTATAAATAATACCTTAATGCTGGCCGAAAAAGTCAATTTTTCTGAGTCTTTGACATCAAATCTACCTCTATATTTCTTCCTACACATCTCGTCTTTCCCATGTAAATCTTTATATTCATTTTCTTACCATATTTTTCTTCCTTTTATCCCCATATCTTTTATTATTTCCTTTAGATCTTTCTAATATTTGGACTTTTTTACTGGTGAACAATTGATTTTTTTTACCGACATCCTACATTAAGGTGTATTTTTTAAAAAATAAGGTTATTTAAGGTACTTTTTTACAAAAATTATTATAAAAGGTCTTAATTTGCAAAATGTTGTTATAAATTTAAAGGTACTTTTTGACAAATAATCCTTCAAAAAATAGCTAATTGTAATTTCAAAAAGTATTGGATTAGCTGAGAAATTTAAACCCATCTTCAATATTGGAATAGCTGAGAAATTTAAACTTAAACTTGACGACTCACCAAAATCTACCCCAAACGTGATATATTAATGAAGCCCATGTAAGATTCAATCCTGAAATTAATTGGTAAAAGATGAGTAACTTTTTCAAGATTATTAACTTTTTTTGATCGAGCCATGTTAATCGCATTTTCAAGATTATTAACTTTTTTTTTGAAAGATTTAAGATTATTAACTTAATACTTCATTTTAATATGGAACATTCACAATTGCACTTAACAGACTCTTTTTTTTTTTTTTTTTTTTTTTTTGACTGGAACAAACATTACTTTGCTTTCTTGTTTTTTTTCTTCGTCTGAAATCTGAATCCAGCTGCATAACTGAGATTCAATTAATTACATGAGGCCAAAATATCTTTCTTAAAACAAGTTTTTTAATATTGGGCAAGCAACTTAAGAACTGTTTAATGTCTTTTTGATAAATTTTGGTGAATATGTTTCCTTAATTTTGTATTATATGCAAACTGCATAATGCACACAATCCTTGCTACACATGAAATCAACAAAATGCAAGCCACTGGAAATTATCAATAGGGCCAATTTTTTGAACAAGAATTTTGTTGATTATGTTCAAATACACTGTTGATATATGAAGCATTTTCGGATGGATCTTAAGAAGTAGTACTCATGGTGCTAGTAGCGTGCTACAAGTGGTCTCTTGCATAGTTTCATTCATATGTACTATGGCTTGTAAATATTTCTCATACAATGAAAACAATATATTCGTACATATGGATTACCATTTCTCCAAGCATGTACATTAAATGTGCAGAAAGAGAAAAACTTTCACCTACAATTAGGTGGATTAAAGCACTTATATACATTTGATGTGGGTTTTTTGTAAGTAGGTATACTATCCGCGTCTACAAATCTTACCTCTCCTGGGCTGAAAGAAAGATCACTATGCCTGGAAAAATCACGGTTTTACAATTAACAATTTATCATCACAAATGCAAGTTAAAAATGTTAGTGAAATTTTGCATGGATTAGTGACTTATAGTAGCTTGAAGATCAAGTCCGGTTAAACCGGCTTGTAAAACTGTTAAATTGTCAGAATCTGGAGATACCACGATGACAGTGTCTCCAGAGTATTGAGTCTCTAGAATAGACATGAGTTGTGTTACTCGAACAAAGACATCTCCCACGCTCTCATTTGGGGTTCCATCATCAATAGGAGGTGGCTTTATATTGGGAGACACACCATCTGATGCATAAACCTGCATAAGATATAAAATGGTAAACAAAAGATAATTGCATGTACAAGCTAGCCAATATTTTGAATGCATTTTAGAATTTTATGTTACTCAAACTCAAGTACTCGTATTAGACACAAGTATGCATTCAGTTGTGTGACTCAACTATTTTATAGAAGTTTCTGACAATTGAAGCCCAAAATGAAGTATCTGACACTGAATTTGGTCCAGGCAAATAAAAGTGTAAGGTACCGTCAACTGCATTATGCATTATTAAGCTCATTCAATATAGAACTAGTTCAAAATGGAACAGATACCACACCTCTGAAACAGATTCGAGCGCCTTGCCTTCATAAGCCCCAAGCCCACGAGCATCCAAAAAGCTATATTCAGGAACTATGTGGCTACACCAGAACAAAAGAAACAACATATAACCATGTAAATTTAAGAAAGCACACAAACCTACCAATAAAACTTAGATTGATTTAATGGGTAATTCACGCGCTACAAATAAAATTTAATGTAAGGTGAAATCCAA
This sequence comes from Beta vulgaris subsp. vulgaris, assembly GCF_026745355.1. Taxonomy (NCBI): domain Eukaryota; kingdom Viridiplantae; phylum Streptophyta; class Magnoliopsida; order Caryophyllales; family Amaranthaceae; genus Beta; species Beta vulgaris. The sequence goes on along the minus strand of NC_079206.1, from coordinate 61,705,945 downwards.
CCCAACATTAATAATCATTTCTAATGACCGCCAGACATCCAGTGGGTAGATGTAAAAATCATATTATATAATGAACTTAAAATTAGTCATACTATATACAAAACTAATCTAAATTGAACTCGATTAAGCAAGTTAAGTTGATAACCTACGGGCTTGTTCTCTTAGGCATAAAACAGCTGAACTGAATTGAACTGAATTGAATTGAACTAAACTGAACTGAAATGAAATAAATAGTGATATGTGAGAGTAAAAGTATTGTCCAGAGCTGAACTGAACTGAACTGAAATGAATTGAATTGAACTAAATGAATTGAACTGAAAATAAGCTGGGGAGAATAGGCTCTACCTGCGATCAAGTTTATTAACAGAAGCGATAATCTCAGCAGCTTGGTAAGCTCTTTGAGTGATAGAAGGCCATATCCAACAACTCCCATTACAAGCTCCCAATTTCTTTAATTCCAAAGCTGCCTTCACTGTTTGTCTCTTCCCGTTCTCCGACAACCCGTTATCGACCGATGTTTTCGCCACCGGGTTCGTGTTTATCACCCCCAAGCTCTCGTACTGGGACTCCCCTGCCCTCACCAGAAAATACCTTCATCAAATCAAACCCCACAAAACCAAAATAAATAATTGATCATACTTCTATATTTATATATATAATGTGTTATAACGAAAACAATCAACAAAATAGTAATAACGAATAATGACGCACGGATCTTGTGCTGGGTTATTCGAAGTGCCAGACTACATATTCAAGGCATTCTGACAAAATGAATCCTCAAATTAAACAATGAGAATGAGAATAAGGCTCCGTTTTTTTTGAACTGGGAGAAACTGAACTGAAATTAATTTAACTGAGATACACTTAATTGAACTGAAAATAAGTCCAAAAGAATAGGGCCTAAAACCTGTTAACGAGTCGAAATGGGGGCATTTGGAAGAGGCCACGAGCATGAGCAGGAGAGGGTAAAATGGGAAATTGGGAGGTGAGGAGAGAGAAAGAAGTAGTGATAGAGAGAGAAAGTGAGGTGAGGAGGTGACGACGGTTTATGGAGTTGCAGGATTTTGGGGAGGAAGAGAAGGGATTGATGGTTGTGGTTGTGGTTGTGGTGGTGAAGGAAACTTGGATATTATTGTTACTGACTCCATTATTTTTGTTTTCTTTTACTCGTTTCTTGGTTTGTGAAATTCGGTTTTTTCAGTTTTCTTGAAGAAGGTGCTAAAAAAGTGTCATATTTTTGGGGTTGAAAAATTGGGACCTGGTTGAAATGGGCCTAATGTTAAAATAGTCTACTAATGATGCATCTTGATATATCAGTTTGGCATGAAGATTGGTAATAGGGCTGGGGAAAACTGACCCAACCTGTTTACCGAATACGAACCCGACCTGAAATAAGCGGGTTTGGGTTGAGGATTTTGACCCAATTAAATAAATAGGTCGACCTGATTTTACCGTTTATTTAAACGGGTTAGGTTAAGGTTGAATTTTTGAACCCGAAAATAACCTGATAAGACCCATTAAATAAATTTATATAAGAAAATGATATTTAAAATGGGAAAATTGCTCACAAAAATTTCATAAAAGCTAAAGATCTATTATAAATAATTTATTGAATCATATTCTGATTTTAAGTATAGCTTTTGTACACATATACACTTAGTATTATAAATATTATAAATATTTTTAAAAAAAACTATAATAGATAAATGGGTTAAACGGGTTAAGTGGGTGACCCATTTAATAAGCAGGTCGGGTTAGGGTTGAGCTTTTCGACCCGTCTAATAAACGGGTTAGGTTTGGGTTGATAGAATTTCAACCCGTTTAGCATTGACCCGAACCTGAACCCAACCCAACCTGATCTGTTAACCAGCCCTAATTGGTAATATATACAGGAGAATTGGGCTATGGTCTAACAAGATAAGGCCTTCCTTACCGTTGCTATATTCCAAACATATGGTATTAGGTATCAAGTTCTAAACCTATACCACCTTGATTATATTTTTGAATTTTGATTTCAAACCTATATCACTATATGAACAAAATACTACTTCTTTCTATCTCACCTTATAACATACTTCTATATGCTAATTGTCAGCTTGAGCGATGTCTAGTATTTGTTTTATAGAATGAAATGACTATATTTTTCTAAAGAGCTAAGGTTTACAAATAAAGAGATATAATTAATTGGTAGAATGATGACATTCTTAGGTAAACAGTCAGAAACCAAAACTTGTTAAATATCTTTTTTTTTCAATTGAAAAGAAAGTTTTTAAAAAAAATTTAAAAGAAAGATGATGTGCCACGTCTTAAGTGGCGCCATATCAACACGTGGAGATTAGTGATATGGGTTGAGTTCCAATACTCCATCGGACGTTAGATAATAGTATAAACTAGTTTTTAGGTTCAGGCTACGTTCCGTGTAATGACATTTTTCCATTTATTAATATTTTACTTTAAGAAGATAACACTAAATATGACTTGGTTTAGTGGTTAATGCTTTAATATATGAACTTCAAGTCACGTGATCAAATCTTATGCAAAGCATTACCAAAAAAAAATCTGACCCTCTAGATAAAAGAACTTTTAAAGAGTGTAGAACATGTTAGATAAGTATGTTATGTGATAAAATATATGTTGAATTTAATATCAATAGATTTTTAAAGATGCCTAATCAATCCAAATATGTGGATAAAAGAACAAACTAGAGTTTGGTTTACAAAAAAAAGTCACCTAAGAATAGAGCATTCTAAATGAGTCGATCTTGTTGTATCAAAATTGTTTAGATTCATCTGTAAATCGGCTGAACCCTTTTAACCCTTACCTAAACCGTTAATCAAGCTTGCACATATATATAAACAAAACAAAATCAACCTTGTATATAGAACAACCAGAAACTCGATTTGAATCAAATACGAGCTGTAGTTTAGATGCAGATATTGATTTAGAGTTGTTAACTTCTATTATTTCTGCGAAAGATAATGAACAATTATGTGCGACTATTACTATGGAAGAAGTTAAAGATGCGTTGTTTGATCTTGCCCCTGATAAATCGCCGGGCCCTGATGGGTTCACCCCTTTTTTCTACCAAAAATATTGGTCGCTTGTAGGTAACTCTGTATTTCGGGCGGTTGCGTCTTTTTTCCATTCAAGTAAACTCCTTAAAGAGATAAACCATACTTTTATCACGCTGATCCCAAAGGTGGAAAACCCCGATAATCCTAATCAATTTAGACCCATAAGTCTTTGTTCTACTATGTACAAAATTATCTCTAAAATATTGGCAAATAGAATGAAAATTGTTCTAGGAAAAATAATCCATCCTCTACAGGGAGCTTTTGTTCCAGAAAGATTAATTCAGGACAATATTTTGTTAGCTCACGAAGTTTTCCATTCGTTTAAAAACAAAAAGGGGAGGGAAGGTTGGGTAGCTATTAAGTTAGATATGGAAAAAGCATATGACAGGTTGGAATGGACGTATGTGCTGGCATGTTTACGAAAATTGGGGTTTTGTGAAAAATGGATTAGTTGGGTCGAACAATGTATTACGACTGTTTCTTTTTCTGTGTTGGTTAACGGTATTTCGGGGGAAATGTTTCACCCTTCTAGGGGCATAAGGCAAGGTGATCCTTTGTCTCCGTATCTTTTTATTTTGTGTGCGGAAATGTTGGCTCGATTATTGTTTAAAGCAAGTATTGATCCACCCAAATTAATTGGGGTCACTCTGGGTCATTCCCGGTGTAACATTCCGTTTCTAACCTTTGCTGACGATACTATGATTTTTGCCAAAGCTAAACTTGAGAGCTGTGCTGCTATCAAATCCATTCTCGATAAATATTGTCTCATGTCAGGTCAATTAGTTAATTTTCATAAGTCTGCTTTTTAGTGTACAAACAACACTCCGGAGGATTTAATTTCGTCCTTTCAAAGGGTGTTAAGAATGTCTCATTCTGACTCTTTAGGAAATTATCTAGGCTGTCCTCTAGTTAGTGGTAAGGTGACCAATTCCTCCTTTTCTTTGATTCAAGAAAGGGTTTCTGCCCAGCTAACCAAATGGCGTGCTAACTCTCTTTCGCAGGCCGGTAGAACTGTTTTGATCCAATCCAATCTTGCGGCAAAAGCAAGCTTTCAGATGCAGAGTTTCTCCTTGCCTCCCCTTATTCTTTCTTCCTTGGATCGGTCTTATAGGAATTTTTTATGGAACAAGGATCCTGAGTCTAAAGCTCCTAATTTGATAGGATGGGATAAAGTATGTCTGCCTAAGAAGATGGGTGGATTAGGTTTAAGGAAAGCTAAGATTAATAACCAAGCTCTCCAACTCAAGCTTCTTTGGAAATTAATTAAGATGCCGGATAATTTGTGGGTTAGATTGGTTACTCAAAAATACTTAAAGCGTGATTCTATATTCAGTTACCAACCTAAGACGAATGTCTCGTGGCAATGGCGTAAACTTATGGCCCTCAGAACTCCTTTTAGGACTGGGCTAAGATGGGTAGTAGGGAATGGTAAGGATATTTCTTTCTGGGATGACAATTGGGTTTATGACTCGCCTATTAGTGAGAAATGCTTGCCACGACCAAATTCTGCTCAAATTCAGGTAAGTTTTTTTATTTCCGCAACAGGAATTTGGAACTATGATTTGTTAATTCAGTTTGTTCCTATGACTGTCGTCAAAGATATTTGTGGTATTTTTCTCCCTTCTAATGTTGCTGCGGATAAGGTTGTCTGGGGGCTAACAGCTAATGGGGAATACTCAGTGCAGTCCGGTGCGCGCCTTTTGCAAGATATTAAGTCTGGTACAAACAGCCGTGTGACCTTTGATTGGATCTGGTCTGCAGACATCCCCCCAAAGATCAAATTTTTTCTTTGGAAAATCTGTCAGAACGGCCTTCCCACAAAAAAACGTTTAGAGGTTAGCAACGTCTTTTTACCTTTAGAATGTGTGTTTTGTAATCATCATGCAGAGGATGATCATCATTTGTTTTTCTCTTGCCCATATAGTCAAGATGTTTTTTTTTATACATCTCATTTTCCTTTTTATTCAGATCTCCGGATCTCCCTAGGATGGGTAATTTTATGTGCTTCATAGATTATGTTTGTAATTTAAAAAAAGTAGTTTCTCTGCAGTCTGTTAGTTTTATTACTACTGTCTGGTGGTTTATCTGGTATGCTAGAAATAGTATTATTTTCCGTCAACATTCCATTTCTGCTAGAGCTCTTGCAATTATGATAAAAACGTTTATTCAGAATTGGGAACAGGCTAATAAGGGGTTGAATTTGGATGGTCACCTTTCTTCTCTAGCTAGTAAGAAAGTTTCTCAGAAGGCTCCCAGGAGAGATATTTGTTGGGTTTTGCCTCCCACTAACTATGTTAAAATTAACTTTGATGGTTCTAAGTCTTCTGATGGGAGTTCAGCTTATGGGTTTATTATTAGAGATTCTGTTGGTAACCTCCTGCTTAGTGGAGCTAGTAAGATTGAGCAGTTTAACTCTGTCGTTGTCGCTGAAGCCTGGGGGCTTAGAGAAGGGATTAGGGGTGCTCTATTTTTAGGGGCTAAGAATATTATTGAAGGTGATAACATGTCTGTTATTCAGGCGATTAAGCGCCTTTGGAAAATCCCGTGGGCAATTGAAGCTCTAATTGTTGATGCTGAAAAAGACTTGAGAAAGTTTGAGTCGTATGAAATTCATCATGTGTTTCGTGAAGCTAATATGGCAGCTGATTGGATGGCGAATTATGGGCACTCTACTGCTAATCTTTGTTATTGGTTTGAATCACAAAATGTTATGTTTACCAAAATCATCCGCAAGGATGCTTTAGGGTGGCCTGTCTCGTGGACCCCACCCTAGTTTTTCTTTCTGGCTAAAAAAAAAAAAAAAAAATAGAACAACCAGAAAATAAATCTTAAGAAAAATACTAAAACTATTATAATCCATACTAATAACATTAAATAAGTTGTTATATATAGGGCTGTAAAGACCAGAGTCGGATCGGAATTTGGACCGGTCCTCGGTACACAAGAAACCCGATTTTAGGTTTTCGGTCCGGTCCAAACCAGTAAAATTCCAGTCTGGACGGGTTGGATGGGAATTTACAATAATTTATTAAAAAATAATGTATATGTTAAAAAAAAGTTTTAAAAGTTGACTACTATTTAATACTTTACGATTATTGTTATTAAAATTATTAATTTTTAATATATATAATTTATAAATATGTTTCAATAAAATATTTTTTTTAAAAAAAATAGATTCCGGTCCAACAGGTCCAAAACTGGCCCGGTCCATTTTACGATCCGATCCGAATCGAAATTTTGCCAGTACGGTCCTAATCCACCCGCCTAGTCGGTTCCAGTCCAAAGTTGGACCAGTGCACACCCCTAGTCGTATAGGATTATGGTAGATAAGTTCAACTTCAACCATAACTCCATTAATAAATGGGTTATGCCAAATCAACCTGCTTACTTAAATTGGTTGATATTTTCAACCCAAAGTCGGTAATTTCGTGTTGGATTTGGAGTGACTTGAAGGATCGTGTCATTTTTTACCACCTCTAACTAAGTATAGTTAATAATAAGATAAAGTATATATAGCTTTCATTACATACTATTTCAAAAAATTATCATCAAGACGTGTATGAGATTGATAAGATATCAACATATGTTCTGAATTAAGATCTACATGACCAAACGCTTAAATAAATCTACTCTTTGATAGAGTATAAAATCATTCTTGAGAGTTCGGCCATCAGCTTAAACTTTCGGTTGAGTTGCTCCTTTGACATGGTATCGGAGCCAGCGTGACATAAATGTCACAGGTTCAAATCTCATCCACCCTTCTTTCTAAGTGGGATATTTGGCGCCTGACGTGAGAGAGGCCTGTGCTGCATCCACAATAGTCTAATGCGCTCTCGCGTGACGGGGGATGATAGAGTATAAAACTATTCCTGGGACTCCAGCCATCAGATTAAGCTTTTGGTTGAGTTGGTCCTTTGACACACTTTTTAGGTTTAGTTTATAGAATAATAAAATTTGAAACAACTATAAAGTTTAACTAGTAAGAGTTTGGCTATAATAATAATATAAGTGAAACTATTGGGTCAGACCGTCTGACCCTATATGTTTCGTCGGACGAAGCCGCGAGAACGGTGCCGCTGCTCCTTCTTCATGTTCTTCCTCCGCCGCCGCGCGCCGCTGCTCGTTCTTCCTCCGCCACCTTGTTGTGTCGACGGTGGACGTTCAAGAGAGAAAGATCCAACTGGTGGCAGCCATTGTTGTAGAGGAGAGAGAAATGAGTTCCTCCATACTTGGTTTTTAGTCTCATGTTCAACAGCAACAACAACAACTACTCATGTTCAATAATTCACCATCTCCTCCGTTCAATAATTCACCATCTCCTCCATCAATCAATTGTTTCAGCTTTTCTGATTCTAGATCAGACGGCTTAGGAAGCAACCACAATCACAACAACAACAAAGCAGAGGTTAGTGTTACATGAAAGAATAATAAAACTAAGAATCCATGATACTTGATATGGTAAGTCTACCTGAAAAAACATTAAGACTACTGAAAAAAAATAAAGACCAACTGAAACCCAAGTAAGTCTAACTGAATCACAAGAACTAACTGAAAAAAAAGAAGACTAACTGAAAAAAAATGAAGACTACCTGGAAAAAAATGAAGACTACCTGAAACAAAATGAAGACTACCTGAAAAAATATAAAGACCAACTAAAACCCAAGTAAGTCTAACTGAAGCACAAGAACCAACTGAAAAAAAAGAAGACTAACTGAAAAAAAAATGAAGACTACCTGAAAAAAAATGAAGACTACTTGAAAAAAAATAAAGACCAACTGAAACCCAAGTAAGTCTAACTGAAGCACAAGAACCAACTGAAAAAAAAAGAAGACTACCTGAAAAAAAATGAAGACTACCTAAAAAAAATAAAGACCAACTGAAACCCAAGTAAGTCTAACTGAAGCACAAGTGCTTCTAACTGAAGTGGTCCGACGAGAATATTGTATCGGACTCGTCCGACACAATACGAACTCATAATATAATGACATATAAACTACATTTTTTTCAAGCAATTAGAAACTACATTAGGACCCCTCAAAAAAAAAGAAACTACATTAGGAATTAGGATTGAATTTACTTCATCTGTTTTTTTAATTGCACCATTTCGTATTTGGCACTATTTATCAACCAACTTTAATTTGTTAAGCTATCTTGAATCATTATATAAGAAAAACCATGATCAAGTGAGGTCTTATTAGATTGTCTCAATGCAAGAAACCAAATATCAAATTTTTACTTATATACAACTAAAGATATTAATGTTTGAAGAAGAGTCTCGATAATCGTGTAAAACGAAATGGTGCAGTTAAAAAACAGAGGAAGTATATAATAGTACTCTTTCTTTCTTTGTTCTTGTAATTATTGTGTAACTTTCAAAATAGAAATTATGTAAGAGCAAGTAAAGCTCAGTTTAGTTTCTTTATTTTAATTTGGTTGTATTAGCGTTAGACTGTACTTCCATTTTTACTTAATGCAAATTTTTCCCATTGACAAAATGGAAATTACGATAATAAATAGAAAATTGAGGTAGTATAACATTGAAGAGATTAGAACTTCGTAAAGATAATAAGAAATTAAACAAACTCATGTTGAGGTGATGTGCTCTTCAAGCTAGGCTTGCTACTTCAAAAAATCATAATGTAATGGTACTCTCATCATTTCTATCAAACGAGGAAATTGACTTGCCTTCAAGTTATCACATATATATTGATCAAATCTTTATGTTCCCTCTAGTATCATATAACATGAAAAGAGGAAGTGAACTTTCAGTAAAATTGAAGTTTGCTTCATTTTCTTTCTGTTTGCATTGAGACATCATCATCAATCTTCAGCCTGAAACAGCTCAAAACACTTGAGTAGCTTGGGCCAAATTCATCCTTAGAGCCTTCTTCTTTTTCTATTTTCCTTTTTTTTTTATAACCAAAAAAAGTATGATGGTTACATTTAACTTATTATTGACACATTTATTTAGCCTAAAAAAATACTTGAAATAATTCAAGCAGATGTTTTGAGTTTCGAAATGAATATAGCTTAATGACAAGTACACAAATATTTGTTTCCTATCAAGATTTTGTAATTGAGCAATAAGTTATAGCAAACCTTATGATAGATGTTTTGATTTTCGAAATGAAAATAGCTCATCAATTTGCATTGGAATAACTCATTTAAATGACCTTATATAAGTTATAACAAACTTTATAGTATATGAACGAATGTTTGTTCCGTATCAAGATCTTGTTGCTTAGCAATAAGATTTATTAGTCGATTAAGATCTTGTCAATTAGCAATAAGATTTATTAATCGATTAAGATCTTGTTTATGCAATAAGATATAATAACAAACCTCCCTACATGTTATAACAAACTATATTAGTGTAGCAATTAGTTTCAATGTCTCCTGTTAACTTACTAGTTTTACAGCTTTATGGTTATTACTTATTAAATTAGACTTCTTATAGTGTTACTTATACAACAATCACTCAGTTATGTAATAGTTTGATTATATTTATTCAAAAGAGCTTATAGTATAATGGTATAACTCATGTGAACTTTTTCGAGTTGATAGTGACTGCTTGTTAAATACTCGGTTATTACTTAAAAGTGTCAAATTTTTCAATATTTAGTAAACCATGTAGTATCACATACCTAGAAGTTATGTCGAATATTTACGTATTATTTTTCATATTATTCGTACATTGGTTGATGAAATCTGCAGGCTATATATATTGATATGTGAGTAGGTGACTTTTTTGATGGAATTAGTTTAGTTAACTTTCTCATCACCAATTTCAATTAAAAGCTTTTCTAATTATATATAAAAAATTATATTTGGCTAAAATTTAGATAGCTAAATATGAGATAGAAAATATGTGTACCTGTACGCATAGTATTGTTCTCAAGAAATAAAAACTTAGTTTAATATAATTTAGCCAAATTGTTTTACTCCGCTTATATAAAAGAATTAATATGATGTTTGTTTCGATTGACTACACCCATGCTTTTCAGAAAGAAAATTATTTGTAATATCAATTGTTAGTATTTTCTTGGGAAATTGGAAATGCTTATTTCAATCATAAAAATAGAAAAAAAAAAACATTAATAAAGTACCACAGTGATTATTTACATAAGAAAACCAATCAAAATGTCAAAAAAAAAAAACATACAATCAAGAATATATGTTACTACATTTCTCCTTGTTGATAAAAAAAAATGATGCATTATAATTTGTGACAAAAAAAATTCTCCGATCTCCGGTTTATAATTTATAAGTTATTAATTATTACATCATTAATTACATTGAAATATGTTAATTCAATATATGCTTTGTTTAAGTGAAATTGATTGTATTTGGCCAACTTGTTTGAATTAAAGCAGGATACCATTATAGTATGACATATACTCCTAAATTAAGATATAAAAGCATGAAACTTTTACCATATTTGATCAATCCGAACAAATAGAACAGTCCCATAGACATCATTGATGATGAAAAAGAGTTGATTTAAATATGACATCCTAGAAGTTGATTCTCTTGACTTTCATGTATCCAAAGGTGTGAAGTTTGAGTAACATCCAAGTTATCTTAGTTGCTCAGTTCATACACATGCAAATATGGGAGTAGTTAAGTTGTTTGTGCTGCTTTGAGTTGATTTAGGAAGTTAGGGACCCCGTAATCTTTTGAATTTACAAATTATTAATTACAAATGGTAAGTATTACTTTTTAATTGTGTGAATTACTTATAAGTGCAAGAACTAAGTTCGGATTGGCGTCTAATAGTAAGATGTTAAAATGGCATCTCACAAAATTCTTAGTACCAAAGTTAAGTCAAAGTCAAAATCAAAGTAACTCTTACTTGGTACCAAAGTGTAAGTTTGGTACACCAAAGTTACTTTTGGTACCAAATAATTCTATTTTGGTACCACTTCGACTTAGTTTTGGTACCAAAAATTTTGTGAGATGTCAAAATGGATCTTATTATTAGTTACCAATACTGTCTCGCAAGAACTAATCATACTTCTCATTCGACCTATATACTTACTTCTAAGTTCTAATTGTCGTGACTATAATATATTAATAATTTTAGAGGTATTATTACCCTCATATTTTGTACAACTATACCACCATACTTTTTTATGCTCTTCCTTATATAGATATGACAGGTTGGTATAATTTCGTGCATACCGTATTTTTCCCGGTTAGAGCGGGTATGGGTATTTTGGTGGGTAGTTTATGATCTCCTCCTCCTCCTCCTTAAATGGGTTTGAGGTGGATGTAATATAGGTGGTGAGCGGGTATAGATGGCTAGTGGATGTCCAATTAGGTGTTGGATTAGATGTAATTTAGGTTTGTACCCACATAAATGAGTATGAATGTAGATTTGTACCCGACCCGACATGAGTAATGGGTGAATGATGAGTATGGTTATAAAGGAAGGGGCATCTACATTTGACCCGCATGATTAATATCCCTATAACCTCAAATACCTTTAATATAAACTCCTAAAATAAACCCAACAATTTGGATAGGGCTCGGGTTCGGGTTCTGATAACCCATAATAGGGTACATCTCACCTTTGTTTGTTTGCAACAAATTTAAGAGTACCTTAACACACCCCAGTTGAACAACTACATAGTAATAGATATATTCATTTTCATAGAAGAATATCATGTGTACATATCTTTAGAGCTCTACATTTTCTGAAAAATGACAACGGCAACGCTGTTGCATTACAAGTATTTCAAGGTGCACTTATTTGTACAAAATGTATCAATACCAGAGCCACCAACAATGCTTGATTACATTCACCGATCTTCCCCAACATGGAAAACCATTCTTTTCGACCTGTTTATAAAATTATTCTCCCTACAGATGTTCAGGCAGATAAATGTATCGCTAAATAAGACAGAGAGGAGATAAAAGAAGGAAATAAATTAAGCAAGGAGGGCAAGAAAAGAAACTATGCACAATTCTTAGACTTGAATAGGTTGATATAAATTGTCGGTAGTTTTAGACAGGGACGGGACTCAAGCCTGAGGACGTCTGCAAACTAGCAGCATAATCGCGTGCCCACAGGTCATAATGTACGATTTCTTCCAATGAAGGCGATGTCACCAACTCGTTCCGATGTTTATCGCATGTTAGCTCTACAATCTTGAAGATATCTAGATAGCTTATCCTGTAAGGATAAAACCCAATGATGAGCATTAACTATGAAGAGCTTTACGCAAGGAGCGCTTAGCAAGTTGAGATACCACTACTTAATAAGCAATTATCATCAAGAAGCAAGCTTTTCAAATATGCAATGCTGAACATATTTCCCCCCTACATATAAAGGAGATAAAGAAAGAAAACCACATCGAATCCATTTTCTCTTCAACTTATTTTATGAACTTATTACTTATTGTTATTTAAATCAAACTAGACTAGACCAGAAAGATTCAAAGCAGACCAGAGATGTTCAGTCTAAACCAAACTACAAAGATTCACACCAACCTAGACCAACCACCTCAAAGTAAAAAGATTTTGTCCAATCTAGACCTAAACTTATAAATTTATATCACAACACCTTATTTCACTATTTCAGGTGAGGAGAGCATGGGCTAGTGCAAATGTTTGCAACCTAACACCTAAGCCCTAACTAGTCAAACTCATACATTGTGTTACCAAGCATGAAATACACTGGTCGGATAATGCTAATAACATTATCCTTACCAAGGTTACCATTCTAGATCAATTCAATAATTCTGATTTTCGGGAAATGCATGAGCAACATACAAGAGGAGCAATCTTAATCGTGATTAATATATGATAAAAAGACGTGCCACCCCTATCCAAATCAAATTGTCACATCAAGGAGTTCAAATTCCACTTCAAGAAGCTTGCATTAGAACTTTAGAAGTCCTCAATACACTGTACTTTGAAGTGTTTTTGCTAGCCATAACCCTTAGGAATTAGGATGGTTAAGCACAAGATATATATGTATCCCAACATGGTATTAACTATTAAGTTCAAAAATTTCATGATAGGAATACCCCCTTTTGGTGTTGAGTATTAGTTTATTTTTCGTCGTCTTTCTTTTAGCTTCTTATAAATAGCTCTAGGGTTATATTTGGGACTTTTATTTAGAAAAAGGGGATTCACTGAAATGATTCAAAAGACAAATCTCAAGGTGAAATTAACATAAAATTAACATACTTCTCGTCTATGAACAGCTCTACGGCTTTCTCATTAGCTGCACTAAGAACCCCTGTCATAGTGCCTCCAGCACGTCCTGCGGCATAGGCCAAATTCATAGATGGGTACTTCTCATTGTCAGGAGCTCTAAATGTCAAGGAACCGAGCCTGCAATATTGGTTTCGATATGTCAATTTGACTTTCAAAAAACCAACTAAGAACAAGTAATCATATCTCATCAGTCATAATCGTAGTCAATACTTACTTGCAGAGATCAAGGCGTGGCCAAGTTATCTCAGAGCAGTATATTCTCTCTGGCCATGACATTGTGTACAATATAGGCAATCGCATATCAGGCCAACCCAGTTGTGCAAGAACTGATGAATCCTGTCATGGCAGAGGTTTATGGAAAATCAGGGATATTGAAGACAATTAATACAGCATCTTGCGCTTTCCATATAATTTCAAAGAATGAAACTAACTATAACTTTCTAATCCTTCTGAATCACCTAAAAGTACCTAATTTCTACTTTGAGATGTTCCAATATGGCACTCGTAGATGCTTAATATGCATCACTTCACTAATTATCAGTACTATTGATCAAATCTTTGACATGCATGACATTGTCAACTAAGACACCCACATTGATATGAGGAACACTGAAGACATCTTATATAGGAGAAATATGGCACATCATGTAGGGAAAAGCTTTGACAGCATCAACTGATCTGCCTCAATATCCTGAAAAAAGCTATGCCCACAGTCTGCATTGGACCGAAATCCTAATCACCGAGTACAAAACATAAAATGACACTTAGAATGGGACAAACCTGTGTTTCAACCATCGAATGGATGATTGACTGTGGATGGATCACGATCTCAATGTCATCATATTCAGCCCCGAACAAGTAATGGGCCTCAATAACTTCTAGACCCTGTCAATATTGTAACATAAGAAAATATTACTATTAAGACCACAGGTTATGCTCCCATCTTTATCTTCTCTCTTTTCCACACGTCGATTTTGGAAAGCATATATAAACAACGGTGGTCCGTACAATGGCAGCCAAGAACAGACCTTGTTGAACAAGGTGGCAGAATCCACCGTAATCTTCTTCCCCATGCTCCAATTAGGATGTTTCAAAGCATCTGCTACCTTAGCTTCTTTTAGTTTCTCGACAGGCCAATCCCTTCAAAACAAAAAAAAAACAAAAAAAAGGAGCAACTAGACTAAGTATCAGCAAGTAATTACAAAAATGTCGGATCTATCCATCTCCCTCACAAACCTGAATGCTCCACCAGATGCAGTCAAAATGATACGTCTAAGAGATCCCTCTGTTAATCCTTGGATACACTGAAAAAGAAAAGCCTGTTCTTAGTTGACTTCTTAACAGATACATGACAGATAAAGATCCAAAATCCAAAAATTGTTTGAAAACATGAATCAGCCATTAAATAACACAATAAAGTATCTCCATATAGAATTATGTCCACAAGCAACAGCAGCGGCTTACCTGAAATATAGCAGAATGTTCAGAATCAGCTGGCAGAATCTTCACGTTATGCTTGTGTGCAAGCGGAAGCACAAAAGGACCACCAGCAATGAGGGTCTCCTTATTGGCTAAGGCTATGTCTTTGCCTGCTTCTATTGCAGCCACTGTAGGCTAAAAGAAAGAAAACCCGTAAAACCTCAGAGCTACAAAGCTGTTTGTTTAAGTTGGTCCAAGAAATTATTTTAAGATATATGAGACATTTATAATTAGTATTTTCACCTTCAGCCCCGCACAGCCAACTATTCCTGTAACTACTGTAGCAGCATCTGGGTGGCGTGCAACCTGAAATTACAGCAGGCAGTTACCGTTTAAAATTTTATTTGAATACTGATGCAACGACCAGAGGAATTGAATCCATTATTACCTCAACTACGCCTTCTTCTCCTGGAATAATTTCTGGCTTGTACTCAGCATCAGCTATAGCTTCTCGGAGTTCACCAAGTAAGGCCTCATTTCTGACGGCAACTAATTCAGGTTTAAACCTCTTGATCTGAGAATCATAACCATGAATACTAACTAAGAGATAGGATGTAGGACTTGGGCACCCAGCAAGATTGGGTTAAATTACTCCTGGAGCTAATTATTCCGTTACCAGTGTGCTAATACTTGTTAAAGTTGTTTTACATGCAATTTAGGTTTCATATCTTGAAGGGCTCATAATGCAACCCGTAGGTTAAAGTAACACACACTAAGCCATATTTTATGGGAAAAAAAAAATCCCTGAGCCATTGGATCACTTCAAACAACATACATTTCTATATTACATTTAGTATTGAGTTGCAAGTTTAAGAAATTTGATGCCTCTGAATTGAGATTGCATCAAGAAAACATCTTGGCCATGGCATAAATTTCAAAATATAAAAAAAGTTTCCATCTTTCACACTGACTGTAAGTGGCATATTAGCAGAAAAGAGAAAAGGTAATGATGATGATCAACATAGTTCATAGACTGATACCTGGTCAGCGAGGAGAGTCACATTGGAACCAGCAGCAAGAGCTACAATTCTAAACTTATCTGGATTCTCTGCAACAATGTCTAGTGTCTGCAGAGCACCAAGTCTTAATTAGAAGATGGCAGATGATTGAAGTCTCAGATGTCAAAACTAAAACATCTAATCTCATCAAGCATATCAGGTATACCTGAGTACCAATAGAACCAGTAGATCCAACAATAGAAATAGGCTTCGGACCATCCCAAGCCTTCCGACCAGGCTCCACTACTGCTCGTCCAGGCCAGGCTGGAGGTGGTGCCTGAGCTGATTGAGCAGAACAACAGATCTTTCTGCTAAGCGTTTGTATGTCCTTCCTTTTCCAAGAGAAATTACCTAAAAGTACATAAGAGTCAAAACTCAATTATGCACCAAGGACAGCAATATGGTGTCACGTACTCACTTCACAACAAGAGTCCTGATGTATTGAGCAGAAATTAATACTATGATGGCACTTGAAAGCAGATCAGGATAACAGTGCAATGGACCTAGATTTTCATTGTCTATCAATAATCTAATGAGCTGTCTTTATGTGTAACTTGTAGTGTTACTTTGCTAGGAACCAACTCAACTAAACAAGAGATATGCCCACTACTTATTGAGAATTCCTGAAATTATAGTGAACACTAGTTTGAAGTGCGCGTCAGAAACCTGCTAGAGCACGTGAAATCAGGAAAAAAGATGGTTGGGCAAAGGATCTCAGGTGATTATAAAAATCAAAATTTGCACGAAAACCTTGAGTTATCTTTACCTAAATAAATGATGCAAACTTGACTGTAAAGGACTTGAGGAACTGAAACCCAAGAGGTGTGAATCAGGCATGAGCGAATGTTAAGTAGGATTGGCATAGGGCAACTAAGAGAAGGCATCAGCAGCTGTAGACTTAAAAAGAGAGATGTAAAGGGTGGCCTAAAATGAAAAACACATTCCTTAAATGATTTTTGATACGTATAAACAAAATATTATTTGCTGGCAAATACATACAATTATACTCAGGTAATTGAGTTCAACTGGTAGAAGTGCTTGATCCCTAAAGTTCTGTGTACTACACTAACATTCTAACAATATGCTCTATAGAACCACAAAGAGTCAAAAAATAGCACAACAACAAAACGATTGACCCTAAGAAGTATTATTTTAGAGAGGCTTCCCCAAGTCCACAGAAAACACTATATATCCCTTATCAAGCTACACATTTCGACTAGTAACGATAAATGCAGCAAAACACTCAATACACATTAGACCCAAGCCTTCACTAGTAGGTATAAACTCTAAAAATCCTGGAAATTCTTAATGTATTAACAGCTTCCCATTTTTAGGGTGCATTCTCTTCACCTGAATTGACTGAAGTAATCGAAAATTATTTTTGTAACTCATTGGAACTTATATAAACGTAAACTTCAAAGGGGAAGAGAATGCACCCTTAGTAAATGCGTTTTTACTATGAAGCTTAAAATCCTTAGTATAACTTACCTGAGATTAAAATCCTGCTGAATTCTTATAGTTGATGACTACAATATCCAATTGTCCTTAAAACCATGTTGATAAAGCCTCTATTAGCAGTCCTCAAATGGATTAAAAAGTAAGGCTTGGAAACTAGGCAGGGTTCCATAATGAAAAAATGAAAAAGTTGAGACCTTCCAAAATGGAATTTTTGACTATTAGCTTAGAATAACTCAGGCTTAAAGAGCACTAAAGCATGGTCAACCTAAAATTCCAATCAAAATTCTAGGCTTAGTGATAAAAAGAGTCTGCAGAAAAATATTCCCAACATAATAGCATATTAAACTAGGTTTACTTGCAATACTTTACACCCAACTCCTTATCAGCAAAGAAATTAGTGCAAAAAAGTAACAAAAAGTCAAAAATTCTTAATACCCAGATCACTAAAACAGTAGCAGAATCAAGAAATTCCATTCCAACAGAAAAAATTGAACAAAAACACAAAATCATATATAGCTAAACCGAAGTTTAAAGACAGAGGGAAAAAAAGGTTATACCTTTAAGTTTATGATGTTGAGTAGAATTAGAGGAATCCAAAAATGAGACTGCTCTTATCTCTACTGTTGACAGAAAATTTAGAGCCATTAAAACTCTGCTTCAAACTGTGCACCCAGAAAATATATTGAACTAAAGAATTGATTTTTAGTTGAATTACAATGCTATTAGCAATAGAAATTCCTTTGATAAATGCCCACTAAATCAAATATATAGGGGTGACAATTGACAAAAAAGGTAATGAAAATAAGAGAGAAACGTTAATGGGGCGGTGTTTTTAAGTAGAAAATGTAAGAAAGAATAGGCAAAGATAAGAATAAGATCATAGGAGAGCACCTATAGGCAAATAGTAGTATTATCAGTTGATGGCCCAGCCAAAAACAAAAGAGAAAAAATGTGATAAACGGAAAATCAGAAGAAAATAAAACAAATTTGGATTAGTGGACGTAATTTTGCAGCATCAATCAACATGCGGTCTTTGCCTCACAAATCAGTCTTTCCCATTTTAACTGTTTTGCACTCTTTTAATGCGGAATTTGGAAATGATGATTATTTTTCTTAATAGGGAGATTATTATTTTTTTGGGTGAGGTACAAAGAAAGTTAAGAGAATCTTCTCATATCTATTACTTCCTTCATTTCATATTACTCGCTACACTTCTCCATTCACGAACTATTAGGTAATTTTTGGAGAAGAGAGAGGTAGGGACTAAAAAGAAAAGGGACTCATGTGAGAGAAGAGGATAAAGAGAGTTTATTGCCTAAAAAAAAATGTGTAGCAAGTAATGTTAAATTTTAATGAAAAGTGTAGCGAGTATTATAAAACGGAGGAAGTAAAAAAGTTGTGTAAAACAACTTATAGTATAATGTAGAAGGTATGTACAAGGTTCCAACCACCTCTGAATCATCTCAAAGCATTCAAAATGTCCTTGAAAAAGTTTGAGTTTCAATCAACATTGTGTTCGAAATATTTCATAAATAGACGTGATTAGTTGAATTTGAAGGTCATATTACACGCTTTTAGAATTTTCATTTAGCCCGAGCAACAAGTCTCATGAGATGCATCTAGGGGTCATAGAAGGCCATGTGAGAGCATATCCACGATTTCGAACGAGTGTATGATGGAAAATGAAGGTCTTTGAGTGTATGATGGAAAATGAAGGTCTTTGAAGCTATTTTAAGGTTGACCAAAAATATTTAAAACAACCTATATAAGAAAAATTAAGTCAATATAGAGGGTTTCAACCACTCGAAAATCATCCCAAGGCATTCCAATATCAACTTGTCCGAAAAAGTCTGAAAAAGCTCCAAAATACACGCTTCTGAGACCTTCCCAGAGCTTAGAAAATAGAGCTTGTAGGATGTATCATAGGGTCATATGACACCATTCAAAAGCAAATTCATGAGTTAAAAATGAGCATAGGGTAGATGATGGAGGTTTTCAAAGCTATTTTATGGTTAAATGGAAACATACCTCCTCTATTTCAAAATACTTGGCACACTTTATCGGACACCTTTTTTTTTTTTTTTTTTTTTAATAGGAAAGGAAAAAACTAAGGTGGGTCCCAAGATTTGGGCCACCCTAAAGCATCCTTACGGATGATTAAAGCAAAGGATAAATCAGGAACATCAAACCAGTAAGTGGTGAGGGCCGTCACTTGACCACGATGCGCCATCCAGTCCGCAGCCATATTCGCTTCCCTGAAAACATGATAAATGTGAACCTCATCAAAATTAGCAAGCTCCTGTTCTGTATCTAAAATAATGGACTTGATCATCCAAGGAATTTTCCACAGTTTTCTAATTGAATTGATGACAACCATGTTATCACCTTCAACAATAATATTTGAGATGCCCAGAGACTTTGCCCCTCTAATACCTTCCCGCAACCCCTTGGCCTCCGCCAACAGAATGGAATCTGACTTATCAAGACTACCAGCCCCACACAGCATAATTTTTCCTTCCTCATCACGAATGACAAACCCAAAGGCCGCTTGTCCATTGGAGAGTTTAGACCCATCAAAATTCATCTTATAAAACCCCCGGGGAGGGGGGGACCAAGCGGCATTGGTTCGCAGCATCGACTTCTGACGGGGCGTAGACACAGGATTTAACTGGGACTCAAGGTCAGAAGACATATTATTTTCAGAACGCAGATTTGACACATAGTTTTTTATCATCATACTAGCCTTTCTAGGTGAACAACTCTCCTGCCTAAAAATAGCCCCATTCCGAATATACCAAATAAACCACCAAACAATAACAGAATTCTCAAACTGAAGAGTTGAGAGAGAATTTTTTAATCGTATTAAAAAATCAAAAAAATTCTCATTCTGCCCAATAATAGGAGGAGGGCTCCACTGAAGCACGGACTGGAGATCAGAGAAGACATCTACAGCAAAAGGACAACGGGAAAAGAGGTGGGCAATATCTTCTGTATGGAATTTGCAAAAAATACATTCCAGAGGGAGAAACACATGGCTAAGTTCTAATCTCTTCTTTGTAGGAAGACCATTATGGCAGATCTTCCACAGGAAAAACTTAATCTTAGGGGGAACTTTTAGCTTCCAAAGCCAATGAAAAGCAAACGGCTCCACTTGGCTTGAGTTGAGGCCTTGAATTAAAGAAACACCTGATTTAACAGAATAGATACCATCTGGGGACAACCCCCATATCCTGGTATCAACCATACTATTACTAGGCAGAAAGAATTTTTCAATAGATACACAGATTTCCATGGGCACATAGCGTCTAAGAAGATTACTATTCCATTGTCCACCATTAAAAATAAAGAAAGCAACTGTAACCTGTTCAGATCCTGCGGGAACTGCACAGATATCAGACAAAGGGTACTCAAATAACCAAATATCATACCAAAAGGAAATCTTTTCACCATTCCCAACAATCCATCTCAAACCCTTTTTAAACATACCCCGTAGCGCCATTAATTTTCTCCATTGCCACGAAACATTTGCCTTAACTTTATACTAGAATAAATCCTCGCCTTTAAGATATTTTCTTTCCACTAATTGTACCCACAAATTTTCCGGAGAAACTAAAATTTTCCAAAGAAGTTTAAACTGAAGAGCTACATTATTTGTCTTAGCTTTCCTCAAGCCGAGACCACCGAATTTCTTAGGATAGCAAATCTTTCATAAATTTGGGGATTTTGCACCAGGATCTTTGTTCCAGAAAAAATTCCTATAACACTTATCAAGAGAAGAGAGAACTGCTGATGGGAGCGAGAAACTCTGCATTTGGTAATTTGCCTTAGTTGCTAAGTTTGATTGAATTAAGATTGTCCTCCCTGCTTGAGATAGAGAGTTTGCTCTCCATTTAGTGAGCTGTGACGAGACTTTTTCTTGAATATCAGCAAAAGTTATGTTTGTAACCTTAGAATCGATAATAGGGCAGCCCAAATATTTGCCTAGGGAAAAAGATTTTTCCATTTGAAGTATTGCCGAGAAATTTATAGAAAAAGCGTCTGAAACATTCTGGGTACATTGGAAGGCAGACTTGTGAAAATTGACTAACTGCCCCGACATTGCACAGTACTTATCTAGAATCTGTCTAATCGTATGACAACTATCTTCTGAAGCTTTAGCAAAAATCATCGTGTCATCTGCAAAAGTTAAAAAAGGGATCTTAATTTTCGAGTGTCCCAATGTTACTCCAATTGATCTACTTCCAGCAACACTAGCTTCCTGTAAATTACGAGCTAAAATTTCGGCGCACAAGATAAAAATATACGGAGATAGCGGGTCCCCTTGACGGATACCCCTCTGAGGAATAAAAGACTCCCCTGGGATCCCATTAACTAGAACCGAAAAAGATACCGTTGTTATACATTGTTTTACCCAGCAAATCCACCGATCGCAAACCTAATTTCTCTTAAAGTAGCAAATATAAACTTCCATTCTAAATCATATATGTTTTCTCCATATCTAACTTAATGGCCAGCCACCCTTTCGCCCCTTTCTTATTTTTAAAAGAGTGAAAAACTTCATGTGCCAGAAGCACATTATCTTGAATTAGTCTCTCGGGGACAAAGGCCCCTTGCAATGGATGGATAATCTTACCCATAACAACTTTAGCCTATTGCCATAATTTTAGAGATGATTTTATAAATTGTAGACACAAGCTTATGGTCTAAAGTGATTTGGGTTCGAAGGGTTATCTCTTTGGGATAAAGTAATAAAAGTATGGTTAATTTCTTTAAGCATATTACCTGAGTGGAAAAATGCTTTTACAGCACGCACCATGAATTTCCAACAAGGACCCAATATTTTTGAAAAAAAAGGGGGAAACCATCTGGTCCAGGTGCTTTGTCAGGTGCTAAATCAAAAGTGGCAGCCTTAACATCATCATACGTAACTTCGCGACAAAGCAGAGCATTGTCATCATCAGAAATAATTTCATCAAGAATTTGGAAATCAGTATCTATGTCAAAAGAACATTGAGAATTTGTCATGAATCGTGTTGCAAAGGCATTAGAGATACATTCCTCAATGCGAGCTGGGTGGGTAAAGATTTCTCCCTGCATACCCTGAATAGAATTAATAAGATTACGATTCGTTCGAATAGTGGCACATGCGTGGTAGTACTTAGTATTTGCATCACTTAATTTAATATGATTTGACTTAGCTTTAACTTTCCAATGAATATCCTGGAATTGAAGTAATTTGGCATGTTTTATTAAGAATTTTTCTTGTCGAGCAATAAGAACTGGACAATCATCCTTAAGGACTAATTCATTTTGGATCTCTTTTAGTCTAGCTTCCACCTTCCTAAGTTGTCTAAAGATGTTTCCAAACCGAGTTGCAAACCATACTTTAGCTCTTTCTTTAAGTAACTTACATTTCTTGGTAAAACAAAACATATAAGATCCCGCAAATCGCGTACTCCACTCTTTTTTAATTAAACAATCAAAATCCTTCCTAGTTGTCCACAATTTATTAAATCTAAATGGAGGTGCTTTTCTTACTTTACTAATATTTAAGGCCAATGAAACTTGACAATGATCAGATGAGGTAAAATTATGGTTATAAATCTTAGACTTTGGGAAAAGACATAACCAATCAAGACTCACAACCCCTTTATCTAAGCGTTCCAAAATATTATTAGGGCCATGGGATTTTTTCCGCCACGTATATGAGCTACCTTCAAACGGTAGTTCACAACATTCAACCGAGGAGAAAAGTAAGTTCATAAATGAAAGTCTAGAGAATCTAAAATTAGCACCTCCTAGTTTATCAGATTGCGAGCTTAGTTCATTGAAATCTCCTAAAATTATAAATGGAATTGATAAGGTTTTAATATAAACGATTAACTCATCCCAAAACTGCTGTTTAAAAGCTTGATTAGGAGGAGCATAAATAAAGATTGCTATGAAACTACAATCCATCGAAAGAATATTAATATTACAAGCCAAGAATCTATCACTTTTACAAATAACTGTTAGGGAAAAAGGATTGCTAGCACTATCTTTCCATAATAACCATATCCCCCCTGCTAGCCCTAAGCAAGGGATATAGTCAAAATACTGAAACCCACACCGACGAATACTACCCTCCCCCGGAGGGGTTTGCATCTTCGTTTCACACAACATCATAATATGGATATTATTAGCACCACAAAAATCTTTAACTTTTTCCATAGCTAAATACCTTCTACACCCTCTTATATTCCAAAAGCTAATATTCATATAATACCGTAGTAGTAGAAAAGAGTAAAGGATATAGCACCCTACTCCATCATCAGACACTAAAAAACTACATTTTTCTAAGACACTAACTACTAGCACTAATGAGCAAATCAATGCTAACAAGAGATTATTACGAATGCAACATATGACAACAGCAGCAACCTCATTAACTATATAAAAAAACCAATCTTGGACCATACATAAGCTACAATAATTTCCAGACCTCCTAAAAAAGGAGTCCCACCAAAGCCTTACCTGCAACCATTGATAGATACGAAATAAAACAAATCTCAATTGGAATCTAGTAACTAACCACTCATGCAAATAAAAAATAGTCCCATTTTTATCATCACTACTGAACCGGACTACTTCAAAACCGGTAACAAGATGGCGCAAGGGGGGGCATGAAGCAGAATAAGAGAAACTAAGCCTCCACTGCCATACAAACAGCCAACACAGCAGAGGAGAAGTTTCCCAGAGCATTACAACACCTAGACTATTTACAAAACAAAATAGGATGATTACAAATAATGCGAACATATCAAATTGCTCCCAAAAAAGCCAGAAGGCCCTTAGAACTAATCCCTTGACTATTACCATCTCACAAAAAATTTTTAAGCACCCCATAACAT
Source organism: Beta vulgaris subsp. vulgaris (assembly GCF_026745355.1). Lineage (NCBI taxonomy): Eukaryota > Viridiplantae > Streptophyta > Magnoliopsida > Caryophyllales > Amaranthaceae > Beta > Beta vulgaris. The sequence continues at coordinate 61,681,822 of NC_079206.1, read as the reverse complement.
TACGCTTTTGGTTTCTTCAGAAATGAGGATGCCGAATCTTCCTCACAATTACTTTTCCTCCTCTTAGCAGCACTTGACAAGGAGGTGGGTTCCATAGGAATAGCCTGCTCGACACCCAGGGCATTAATATGCTTCACAATAAGACTGGCAGAGTCTATAGAATGGAATGATGCCTCATGAATATGAGGAACAGCATCACCAGATTTCTCTTCATCAGGGAGGATCATAGTTTCATTCTCAATACCAGACTCAAGCAAACCAAACCCATAAGACTGATCCTCAACATGAATGAGGGGACCAAATTGATTCTGATGCATATACTCACCTGGGTAGAACACTTGAAGAGGGGTGGGAGACAATTCTATGTCAGCAGCCCTGGCTGGAGCAAGCATATTACCTACACCCTCACCTACCTGGACATAAGAATAGTCTACCAGTGCTGCTTGGAAGCCAGCAGAGGAAGTAATAAGAGGGAGGGCGTTCTTTCAGAATCATCATCAGAATCACTATTACAACCAAATTGTGGGGCAGAAGCAAACACAATAGCCTTACCCTTGCCCTTCCCATGCACATGAACATCAGGGAAAGTCACAGGTTCCTTGAAAACAACACCAACTTCTTTTTTCTTAGAAACATGAGCAACAGACTTAGCATAACCACCAAACTTTCTATGGACAGACTGGGACCCAGAGTTTCTGAACACTGACTTAGGCTTAGCTTGCACCACATTGGCTTCCACAGCCCTGGTAGCAAGGTGATCTTGCCTAGTTGCCAGTGATATCATCTCAGCAAGGTACTTCTGTTTAGGGCTTTTTAACAAAGACACAGTAACCTCCTTTTTAGGAGCATGCAAAAGAGGGCATTTATCAATAGTATGCTCCTCAAATCCACAAAAAGAGCAACCAGTACTAAAATCCTCATACCAGATAATATAGCTACATTTCTTACCACCAGCACGAGATAATTCAGCATATTCAAGTAATGGCTCAGTGATATCAACACGAATGCAAGCCCTAGCAAATCTTATCTTGTTACGTAGCAGAGAATTAGCATCCAACTTAATTAAAGTTCCAACATTATTAGCAGCAAATAGATTAGCAAGAGAATCAAAATTGAGGAGTTCAGTGGGAAACCTAGGGATACGAACCCAAAGGTCCACCCACTTAATCTCTTCTATAAATGGATCAAAATTTGGTCGCCATGCCTGCAACACAAAAAGGTCTCCTTGGACATGCAAGGCTCTCAGCCCATACCAAGGCCAAGTCATTAGGGTTTGCAAACTTAAGCAAAACCAATGGTTGCCCATTTCCAGAAAATCAATATCACCATGCACAAACTCCATTCAGATTTTGGTACGGGATATAACAGTACGCACATCAAGGGGTTCACCCAACATCTTACCAAATAGACATGCCTTAGAAAGCTCCCTGATATCTTGCTGGACTTGAGCAAGCTCATCTACAACCACAGCCTCAGGGAATGAGGCATCACACGGAGGGTCTGGGGCAAACTCAACACCACAAACAGCATTAGTAGCAGTCTTTGAGGAAGAACTATCATCAAGACCTCGCAAAGGATCCTGAGGCAGGGCCTCATTCTCCTTAGAGGGTCCTGACTCAAGAATAGCTTCCTTAAAATTCATTACCAGAGAAAAATTAAAAGGATGAAGGCACACTAATGAAAACCAAAAGAAGAAAAATTTGGGACCAAGAATAAAAGGAGAAAGAGAGAGATGAGATGAAGAAATAATACACACCTTCAATTGTCTTATATAATGTATAAAATGCACACAGGCAACGCAATCATGCTTCGTAACAATCTTACTAGAGTCACTTACCATCGCCATAAATGCTAGGGTTTCGGTCTGACGGAAATTTCTGGAACCTTGATGAACAGCACGCCAAAAATCCAAAGGATTTAAGAGAAAGAAGCCACCCACAATGAATGACAGCACAAAAATTACCCTCTTAAACTCACTCTTCACTCCACTCCTCTGCCAAACATTAAATGCCCGAAAAAAGCACCTCCAATAAAAAGCCCCAATTCTTCGCGAAAACCCTAGTTCATTCAAATTTACAGCGAAAAGAAATTTTCCAGCCTGGAAATCATCATTATAGGCTATCAACAATAGCTCTAATTGAATACTAGCCCTATAGCAATAGAGTAGAAGAGGATTATTACTGCTATTAATCGCAGCTGCAAGAGCCTTAAGCAAGGTGTTAGGGTGGGAAACCCAACACGAAATCAAAATAGTACCACTGAGATGACAACAGAAGAGGAAGTAACTAGAATTTTTAAGTACCATGGCAGGAATAGAACTGGGATGCTTTTTGAGGATGAACTAGGGTTTCATGGGGGGACTTTGGGGACTTTAATCGCCTTTTTCCTCTCTTTCTCTTTCTAGCTTTCTCTCTCATCTTTATACATCCGCGGAGGTATACATCTTAGTTCCTTTATCGGACACGTTTGACAATGCACAAATTCAACTTTTAATATCTCTAGTTTCCAACATGTAAAAACTATAAAAAAAATCGATATTAAATGAAATTATATATTGAGACAAATCTAACAAGATCCAATATGACACTAATTTTCTTCTGTAAAAATCATAAAATACAATCAAAAGAAAATGTGTGGATTAGTACAAAACTCAAATTGTATCAGTTATTTTGAAAAGGAGAAAGTATAAAACTATTTGTGCGAGGGAAATTAATCAATTTCCTCGAAAAAGGGTCTGTTTTCCCCAGCTTATTTTCAGTTCAGTTCAGCTCCAATAAGTTCAGTTCAGCTCCAATCAATTCAGTTCAGTTCAGCTCCATTCTTTTATAACCATTTTGTTAAATATTATTATTATGTTGGTATAATTTATTTTACTAGTTACTCTTATTATTATTATTTTATATTATATTATTATTATTATTATTTATTATATTATTATTATTATTATTATATTATTATTATTTTATTATTATTATCATTATTATTATATTATTATTATTTAAATATATATCATTACTATTAGGTAGTATTATTATTATTGTTGTTTCTATATATTATTTTGTTTATTATAGCTTTACTCGTTATTATTACTATTATTATTAGGAGGAACATGATTTAGGTCAAAGCACAAATAAACCTACTTTTTTTAGCCCATAAACCAATCAAATCTCATCAAGACCGTTTATGATGTAATTTTCGCGGTCCGACCCAATCCTTATTTTTATTACTAAATATTTTTATACTATTAAATCTAATTATTAAAATAGTAATATTAATTTACTTCTTAGATATTATTGTTATTATATATCATCATCAAGTATTAATATATTAATACAAATAATATAAAATAATTATTATTAATCATCATTATTATCATTAATTATTATTATTAATAATTTATGATTATTAATATTATTTATTTATAACTATCATTTAAAAATATCCAAAATACTATTATTATTATTATTATTATTCATTATTATTACTTATCATTATAATTATTATTTAATATTTATATTATTATTGTTTAAAATATTATTTATATATTTATAACATTCAGTTTAATTCAATTTAATTTAATTTAATTCAATTCAATTCAATTCAATTCAATTCAATTCAATTCAATTCAATTCAATTCAATTCAATTCAATTCAGTTCAGTTCAGTTCAGTTCAGTTCAGTTCAGCTCCAATAAGTTCAGTTCAGCTTCAATAAGTTCAGTTCAGCTTCAATAAGTTCAGTTCAGTTCAATTCAGCTGTTTTATGCCGAAGAGAACAGGCCCAAAGTCCCGAATAAAATATCGCTGAGTCTGGAAGTCTAGAAATGCCCCAAAAATCGTTGAATTTGATGGCTATAAATACACACTTATGAGACTTTTCTAGAGGCAAATCTCATCAAATGCATTCTAAGGTCATAGGAGACCATTTTAAAGAATAACCACGTGCTGGGACGAACGCATAATGGGAAAACTTTTAGGTTAACGAAAAAATAATTACATGTTAAATGAACTTTAATTCAATGTAGAGGCATCCAACCTTCCAAAATTTATTCCAAGGCGTTCTGGAACTCTCAGAAAGGTCTCAAATGGGAAATATCGTCGTGTGCAAAAAAATATAAATTGTTCATAATAGCCAAAATTTGAAGGTTATAATACTTCATCCGTTTCAAAAAGCTTGCTACACTTCCTTTTTTTCACGGTTTTCAATGCAAATTTTCTTAGTGTCTAATTAGTTGTGTTAGAGGTATGTGATTATGGGGGAGGGGACCACTTGCAATTTTATTAAGTAAGGTGCATGTGTGGTTAAAAAAGGGGATGAAACCGCCTTAAAGTTAATTATTGTTAGTTGTTAATAGTGGGTTATATTTTATAAGTAAGGGTAATTTGGTAAAATGACACCTTAAAAGTTACCATATAAAGAAAAAAAAATAAGTGTAGCAAGTAATATGAAACTTTCATATATAGGAAGTGCGGCACGCTTTTTTGAAATGGAGGAAGTACATGCTTTAGAAACCTTAGGGTGTGAATATCCCTAGTCTTAGGAGGAGTCTTGAGAGACTCTTGAGACAAGATTTTCATGGGTCTTAGGGATAAAGTAATGCAAGACTAGGGAGAGTCTTGAGTTGATTTTTGTTTTCCAACACTCAACTCAAGACTCACCCTTGCCCAATGTCAAATATTGATTGGGTGAGTTTTTTTAAAATATCAAACCAATTATATATATATATATATATATATATATATATATATATATATATATATATATATATATATATATATATATATAAATCAGATTTTGTTTTGATGAATAAGTGAGTCTTGATTAGAGTCTGGGGATAAAGTATAAAAGTATAAAAGTATAAAGAGTCTCAATTAGTGGAAAATTGATGTGGCAGAGTCTGAAGTGTAGTGTTGAGTCTGAGGGATAAACTTACCCTTAGGGTCAGAATATTGAGAGTCTTAAGGGGAGTTATGGCAAGACTCAACTATATTTGAGTAAAGTCTTGGATAGAGTCTTGAGTTGGGTTTTGATATTTAAGACTCCTCTCAAAACTTTTGTCATGCAAATGATATATTTTTTGGCCAGTAAAAAAAATGATGTGTCTTATTCTTTTCTGTGGAGTGAATCTGTACCGAATCTAAGGAATAAAGTACAAAATTGAAATGAGTTTGAAGTGAGTCTGTAGAATTAAAAATTAGTGGAAAGCTGATGTGGCATAGTCTGAAGTTTGGAGTTGAGTATGAGGAATAAACTCACCCTTACTAGAGCTCGGGAAACGTAGCTTTTATGAGATATGTCTTGGGGTCATAAGATACCATTTGAAAACATATGCATGAGTTGGAATTTTAGAATGAGCATAAGCTGAAGAATGAAGGTCTTTGGAGCTATTTCGAAGTTGAAGAATAAATTCAGAAAACAAGGTGCACAGAGCAAACTAAATCAATGTAGACGGTTCAAAACACCCAATAATCATCCTGAGGCATACGTATATCCCAAAAAATCCCAAATAAAAACTTTCACCACCAAAGAAGCCAAAATAGCTGGATTTCAAAGGCTACAATATACGCTTTTTTGTACTTCCTAGATCCCGTACAACAAAACCTCATGAAATACATCGAGGGGTCATAGACCATTGGAAAGCAAATCCATGAGTTAAAACGAGCTTGTCGTGGAAAATAGTGTCATCCACAGCTATTTCAAGTTAAATAGATAAGAATTTAAACAAGTTGTAAAAGAAAATTTAAGACAATACAGAGGACCCAACTAACAATGCAGCTAACAAACCAAATATCGGATTACATAATCAAATCGCCAAAATTGAATTAAGCTCTAAACATAGGTAAAGACGACGACAGAGTATGACAATGTCAAAGAAATTAAATCTAAACACTGATCTAGGGATCAAATCATATCTAACAAGATGTACTTCTTCTGATGGTGTATAAGATCAAATGAACCTAACCAAAGAATAAAGAATCGAAAAATTGACCTTGAAACATCTAGCCCCAGTGGAAAATTTGGAGACTCATCCTATGTAGTAGATGATGGTTCAGGCTGTGTACATTTAGCTTATTTAGACTCTCTCATCTTCTGTGGAATCTTGTCCATGTCTTTGCTGCTTGGGTGTTGGATGGCTCCGACGCTCTTTTCCACCAGGCTTTGATGAAGCATTTCCATACCAGATCATCCCTAGAACAGCTATCATCATGCCCACTACCACATGTAAATTTAGACCTTCTTTCCCGAATAGAACAAACCCAAGTATCAAAACAAGGATCGTCTTCATATGGCCAAGTACTTGGAAAGATACGGCTGTGAATCTGCCGATGCAGATAAACTGGCTGAGGTTTGTCCCAATTGCAATTATGCATGAAAGAATTATTAGCATCTGCAGGGACCAAGAAATGGCAATATATAAATGAAAATTTCAAGAATATACAGAACGGACATCTAAAAACTTTGAATGCTACTACATATTTAAGTTATTTTAACTCCAAGAATTAATGAAGTTCCGGAGAAAGAAAATCAGAAGAGAGAACTTTTTTTATTGGATAAAAACTATTGCAGACTAGAAAAATGAAAAAAAAAAAAAAAAGAATGTCGACATCACTTACTATAGACGGTGTAGTATAGTCAAATGCATCGATTCTCTTATTAGTCAGCCAGTAATCCAGGAAGGGACCCACTAAAAGCAGAGTTCCAGCCTGTGCCGGAGCAGTGTGGCCCAAGAGGTTGAATGGACTGAGCGAATACTTCTTCTGGAGGAAATGCACATACTGCGAAGGCAATGTAACCAAATTAACTCATACCAGAGAAACAAAGTTATGAGTTATGACAAGGAAACAAAACAAGATCGCAAAGGCCCTCCCAAGTAAAACTAAAAGAAAAATCTAGAGCTAGAACAGAGCAGAAAAAAGAACTGTTCTCGACTGATAAACAGATCTTATACAAGCCTGCGCCAAGAGTTCATTGAGTAACATTAATCTTGAAGAAACAGCATATAGTACAGATAATTTGTTGACAAAAAGCCTCAATTGCCAATTTTGTGAGCACAGATGTGTCAGCATTGTTATGGAAAACTTCCTACTGAACCAACACAACATAGCACTTGCATCTGCAGAACGCAAGTCAATATATTAAGCAAAGATCAAAGAATGAGTGCACTGCCAGCACAAACTATACTTGATCGATGTCTCCACAAGTCCCCATAAACCATGGCTTAGAGAAAGCAAAAATATCCACAAATCAGTGAAATCATCCATAAATAATGGGTAATCATACAAAAACATCACTGACGAGTGACATTGTGACAAATCACATCCACGTCAAACCAAACTCCATCAGAAAAAATTACTCAGGTATGTGGGAAAAGTTATCTTGTAAGGTAGTTTGACAGAAACTTTGCAACAAACTAGGTTAATTTGTAGTTCAGGGTTCTATTGGAAAAACTATTTTGTAAGCATATTGAAAGCTTCTGTTGGTGTAAATCAATACAATGCATATCCCAATAAAGCTACTGACTTAATTACAACAATCCTTTTAAAACCTCGTAACAACTAACACACTATACAATAAACATTACATTAACTAAAGCTTCAAGAATGAAAATCACACTTAAACACAATCTCCAGCTAAGAGAGCTGGACAACAGCTCTGATCAATTTCCAACACCTTCAACTGAAACCAAATATCAACCATCCTGATCTTTTGTCATAATCACTAAAGCAAATAATCTACTTCAACACTATACCCAATCATTAAAACTCCATGAGGTCTCACATCTGTTAGAGGCTAGAGGAATCACTGAAAAAGAGCCACGTCTCAATGAGCTAGAACCTTATTGCAGTATGCCAAGATGCCAGCTAAAGAAAAATGATTTTATAAACAAAAAGAGCAGCAATACACATCCAGCCAAGCAGACCAACCCCTAACTTTTTCATAGCAGCAGATAGCAACTGATATGTCATGAGTCAGCTCCAGCATATCATTGTTTCTACCTAACAAAAAATTCAGCACTACGATATCCAGAAAGAACACAAGACTTGAACAGGGTTGTTCGCATATCAGCAAACATATTGCGTTTTCTAGGCATGTTCTCTTGTCTAACAGCAAATAGTCCATACAATTCAATCTTATTATTATTATACAAAGAATCTATATCAACTAAATACAATAGGATACCGTGTCAAGAATCTGTAACCCTCAAGTACCAGCTATGCCAGGATTACCATCCAAGGTCTAAAATTACTTGTGCAAGTATGATTCACAAGGATAAAAATCAAGCAATAAAGTACGCATATACATACAATCCTGCCGTCAAATGTAAGCATTTACTTTAAGTGTTGATTAAAGACTGTATGATGATTAAAATAAACTTAAACTCACATATTGCTGCAGAGCAGTACTCCATACTGCAATTGACGCTGCAACTAAACCTTTCATATTTACACTTACATCAGTAACAGTACATACACCAACACCTATCAGAACAAGTCCAATGCTGAGCTTGGTGTCTCTGGAATATCGGAGGTTATCAAACACGATCTCAAACAGGCACAGCACAGGAATTATACTCAGCTTTGCTATCTGGAAATCAACAACAAATTATTACGGCATGAATACAACGAGTACTAAAAATGGTGGAAAAACCAAACTGATAACTCACCTGATAAAAACCCACTGAGTTCCACATAAGACTAACATTCATGCCAACAATTGAAAAGTTTGCAAACAAGATGAATTTCAGCAGCTCCAGCAATGGTAAATGAGAATATTGAATAAATCCAAGCCAACGAAGAACAAGCGTCATCAATGTAGTGGCAACAAAATGCAATCCAGTCAGGGTCGTCGCTGCAAAAATCATTCATAAATTTTATAAAATTTATCGAAATTGATGAAAGTAAAATTACGTACCATAACTTAATTGCCAGATCATAAAGACATTGGCACCAATGCGAGCCACTAAATATTATCATTAGATAGGAAGACAAAGGAGGTTTCTAGATGCTGCATTTTCGCTCGCCCAACCGAAACATCTAGAAAAATAGAACGTAGGAGAATATGCACAGTGACATTAAACCAAGGGACAAAATACAGAAAAGTGAAAAGCTTTTGCCAAAAGGTAACATGAAATGCAATGCTTGGATCATCTACAACAAAAACATATCTCTAAAAGCTCCAACTATCTCTCGTACATTATCGAGACCAACCATCATTAAACACTTTCGTTATCAAACCATACTAATACTAGCAGTGATCCATCAAAGAGCTCAATTTAAGTAATCTACCCAATCACGATACTTACACCTCAGGTAAGATAAGTCTTGGAATGCATCAATATTGACGCCATTCCACTATCTCCACCCCACAAAATGCTTCTCTGTCTTCCTACCTACGTCCACATGTTCAACTGCTCATTAGCACGGACTATGTCTATACTTTATAGAAGATCACTTGTCCGTGCCAAAAGGTGCAGTTTCTAATCACATCGAGTTCGATAATAGCAAGTTATCTCCAAATTACAACTCAATTTGAAGGTCATTGTTTAAGGATCCGTTTGGTAGGGTGTAAAACGTTTTCCTAGAATACTGTTTTCCTCTATTTTCAATTTTACATTATTTGGTTGGCAAAAGAGTGTAAAACCATTTTACCTTGGGGTAATATTACTCCACAATGATGGAAAACCATTTTCCTTTCAAAATAAAGGGAAAATTGTACCCTCCTCTCACTATCTCCTTACTTTTCCTTTCATTTCATCATTTTTCTTACATGGAACCAAACAACGAAAAACTAATTTTGGAATTGTGCTTTACATTGTAAATTATTTTCCATGAAAATCATTTTACACTGAAAATGTTTTACGCCCTACCAAACGGAGCCTAAGAGTTCAACATAGACACCGTTCATTTCATCCGATTTCTAAATTCTACTCAAATTTAAATTATCTCCCATGATTAAACCGATTTTTACTAAATAAAACTCATTTTCAACAATCAAAACTGATTTTGCTAGTTCTGCACTGTTTTTATCTTCTGCAAATTACTAACTACTATTAATTTTTACTAATCAAACTTTATCTTTACTAAATATTATCGTATTTAAGTTGAAGTAAACAAAGCCATAATGTAGAACACGTCTAAACTACTTGTTCTGCTAATATCTAAACAATTAAATAACATAATGTAACAATATATCATATTTAAACATGTTCAAGCACTACATAATAAAAAAATAAAAATAAAGAAGATGAGTATATAATAATTAGAAAGATTGTTACCAAAACTAAAGCCATAAGTAGCCATTAAAGCTTTGTTAACAATAATAATTCCGACGGAAGTGACAGCATTAAACATCCAAGCACCGACATCAACTGCAGCTTTCATCTTTGCCTTACTAGCTGGAGCCATTATCTATATAATTAAGCGACGAAAAATATCTCAACCTTGTAATTTCTCTTCCATTTTCAATTCTGAATTCTTCATCGAATTTGTTGGAGATCAAATTTTCTGATCGTAAAGTTTATTGGAGTAATTTAAGATCATTCGATGATTTTCGGAAGATCCGATTTTCGGAGTTCGTCGAAAAAGTTGAGTTTGAACAAGAATGTTATTGTGGAAAATCCCGAATTGCGTGTGATAATTTAATTTTTTTGATGGATGAATCGGAAAATAGAGAGTTGTCTCAATGTTTTTTGTCCGTAATTAGAAATGAATCAGAATGTGACAATTAAAGAAAGAACTAGAGAGAATAGGATTTAGGAATGGATGAATCTAGAGAGAATTGGAATTTTTGCAAATGTTTCTCTCTTTGGATTTCTTTTATTATCTTCCCATTATCTTTGGATTTTGTTGGGCCATTAAATTTACCCAAGTTTGGTATGATCAATGATTTGGTGACATTTTTTTTTTTGGTGCAAATGATTTGGTGACATTTACAGTTTGTTTGGTAGAAGAAATTTGGAAGGAAAGGAAAAGAAGTGGAAGGAAATTTATTACTTTCCAATGTTTGGTTTATTAAAAAAAAAATTAAGTGAAAGGAAATTGGAGGAATTGGAAGGAAAGACTCTTTAATAAAATTTCACTTTCCTTTCCTCCCAAAAGCGGGGGAATTCGGAAGGAAAGAGAAAATTTATACCAAACATGGGAAATTAAGGTTTTTTTCCTTTCTCTTCCATTCTTTTCCTTTCTCTTCCCTTCCTTTCTATTCCCTTTCTTTCCTTTACTAAAAATGAACCAAACACACTGTTATGTACTAACCTCCGTTTAGAAAAAGAAGACACTAACTTGACACTGTTACAAATTATTCTCGTTTTTATCTGTCAATAATTCCACATATTTTTCATAAGATAGGATGAAAACCCCTTTTAATTAGGAGAAATTTGAGAACCCCGCATTACAAAAGACAAGAATCGAACCTTTGTCACAAGGATGGAAGAAGAGCTTCAGCCAATTAGTCGAACCTTTATCAAGCGACCCCATATGCATTAATTATAATCTTCATAAACTCATGAGTCATGACTCAAGAGTAACTTCACGCATATAGATTCTCAATAGGTTTTCTTAATTGATCAAATGTTAATTAAAAAATGTCTAGGTTTTCCAAATCCTGCCAACAAAGATGGGCAAGCAAGTTGTCTCACAGACTATAGATGGAATATGGGAGATTAGGAGACTGATCATCTATCTAAGTGATAAATCAATCTTCTTCCTAAACATTGAGTGACAGCAATGACAACACACACGAAACTCTCTGATCGAACTATTAAAAATCACATAACTGTTACAATAGCTACATCATGGCAATGATTATTTGGTTAAATCACCAATCTTTTATTCTTACTATAGGAAACATATGAAGTACTGATGGCATATTGAAATAAGATAATTTCGTATCCTCAGCATGCTTCTGTTTTCACACCTCTGTAACTTGCTCTTCTTGTATCTCACTGAAGTTCATTTCTGAGCTTCCACCCCCTCCATTCATCTCTACCTGACCACCGGATTCAGATATCTGTGTAATTCTCTGCAACTCTTCTAACCCGTTAGTCACAGGCTGTGCTGCTGCTTCTTCAGCCTTCAGATTCATGTCCTTCGGGGTCGATTTAGGCTGTCGAATGGCCACAGCTGCTTCTGGCATTGATACAGGGGGAGGTGTAGGTGGGACCCATCTACGTTGGGTTGGGCCAATGTTTACAGTACCGCTTGATCCTGAACCAAACTTTTGACTATCTCCATTCTCAATTTCGGAGATTCTTGCATTCTTTTGCTGCCACGAGGATGCAGAACTGTCGTTATTGTACTGATAGGTAGCACCATTATCTTGTGTAATATTAACGCCTCCAGTAGTAAATTGAGATGGAGAAGCAAAGCTTGAGCTGCTACCAGTCTGACCAGCTTCCCAGGGCTAAAAGCAAGGAAAGAAAGATTACATCGGTAATACGCCAATAAATATAACTACAAAAACTCAAATGCATGATACTTTGTTCTCGAGGGATCACATTGACCCGGGTTGATTATTTAGCAAAAGAACTGGCTTTGCACAATCAAATTCAGAATTTCGGGCTAAAATTTAGCCTAGCCCAGATGGCCGTCTAGGCCAGACCGAAATAGGCCACTTTTTGATGCCAAAGCCCAGCCCATGATCACCTCTACAAGGTTGTTCATACTACATACTTGGAAGTTGGATGTGATCCTCATCAAGGTTTGAAAAAAAGAACATACTTAAATGTACTCCCTCTATTTCAAGACATTGGATACATTAACTTTCTTTGAAGCCAAAATTTATCAACTTTGACACTATACTAATTTATAAAATGGAACATTATCATGTGGAAAGGTAGAATCTTTTCAAGAACATTTCAATGTGTATTTCCAAAATATCGAACTTTTTATCCGCACATCATCAATAAATATATGAATGGTCAAAGGTCTGTCTTGGAGAATGAGAAAAAAATATATTGATCCAGCATTATGGGATGGAGTAAGATGGATACTTGATAGCATACGTGAATCTGATTCTGAGATCATCAAACAGCTGAGTGACAAACATTAGACTTTTAATACCTTGGCTTTAGGAGCCAAACTTGGATTTGAAATAGGTTGATTAGGATTCGGAGCGCGATCATCAATATCCTGCAGTTGGTCAAAAGACAAAATCAGGCCAATAAATAACGAGTCTAAATTCCAGAATCAATGTTGAATTTAGTGAAAGGGAATGCACTTACTCTGACATTAGGTGGTCTTTCTCCTCTCTGCACCATGGCCATGATCTGCAGCAATTATCAAGGATCAGTAACCTGAAGTTGGCAAATGAAGAAAAGTAAATGATTGATATAGCACATAATTCTGAAGCAAGTTATAAATAGATTAAAAAAATCAACCTCCGCATAGGATTTTGGATGAGGAGGTTCAGCTGATGCAGGTTGTGAGACAGACTTCACTGCAACTAAGAAAATACACGACATCAGTCAAAAAGCATATCGAAGAGAAGCAAGCAACAAGTGAAGCATCAATAAATTGAATAAATGTCACAATAACCTGATCGCATGTCAGATTCAGGCCTGCTGTCTATTGGTTGCTGAACATTAGAACAGGAAAGCAAAAGGTTAAGGCATAATATTCTTTAAGCACATCCAGCCAAAAGTAAGATCAAGATATCCAGGCCAACTCACCATTGAACGCGCAACAGAGCCATCTAGATACTCTTCCCTTACAGGATTTCTCCCAGCCACGTAGGATTGCCCTGATTATTGCCAGCCCAAATGTATATGGACATGCGCACCAATGTGAGTTCGTATGGCAGGAAAATACCAAATAGCATTCTCTAATCATCAATAAATATACTTACAAGCTTCTGTCCGATTAAAATGGTTCAATAAGACCAAATAACGAATTTAAATTTATACGAACACAGAGAAGGGATTTTTAGATTTTAAGATTGAGCACAAACTTAAGTTCATTTTGTTAGTATGCTCCACAACTTTCAATAAGCAATAGATAATAAAAGGGGAAATTATCTCAGGGTCATATCGGCCTTTTCCCCAAAACATTTTAAGAAGGATTTTAAAAACACCAGAAACAAATTTCCAAAGGAAACTTAGACAGTTAAAGTAAGTTAAAGAAAATAATAGCACACAGAAGAAAAGAAATCGTGAAAGTAAGCCAGTCAAGCTGAGTGACTCAAATCCATGCATGAAGACTTTGTCCATTAAGAAATTTAGATAGACCACAGAGACTTATGTTATTCGTTCTGACGGGAAATCAGAATTCAAAACTCGAGATTATTATCTTAATAAACTCTACTCAAGAGCCACCTACTTAACACCAATAAAGTACAGAAAAGTGTTGACGGATATAACTTGCTAACAGAAAGACGTTAACATCAAGGAAAATTATGGTGCACACTACCTCTCTATTTGAACCCAAAGAGTCTTTTACTGATTCTGATAACAAACTCCAGATAGCAGGGACAGCATTCATAATTCTACAACTTTCAAAGAAAAGCTCCCACACGACTGTCTAACCATATAACTAAGTGCAGTCGAAAACTTCACTTTTTCACTTATCTTCTGCTCGGCTATCTCTACTCCTACCTTGCTCACGTTAGAAAAAAAATAAAAAATCCTCTCTGCGGCCCATAAAATTTAATGTGTGTGTGTGTGGGGGGTGGGGTGGGGTGGGGTGGGGGTTTTCGTGCGTGCGTGAGTGCGTGTGTGTGTATGTGTGCGTGCGTGCGCGCGTGAGTGTGTGTTCTTATGTTAACATTTTATAAAAAAAAAAATCTTGCATATTCATAGATGTACAATTGACAGCCAAGATAAAAGCACACCCTATACTGCAGCAAAACAATAATCACCTTCTAATTTTGTTAGTGCATTTCTCATTGTCCTGATCTCGTGAAGTTGCACGTCCAACAAGCTCATGAACTCCGTGAAGCATTTCTTTTCTGCAATGGGTAAAAAGATGTCATTTAAAGAAGTCAATACCCAGCAAACGAGATATTATGCATGTACAAAGCATTAAGTAAAAACACACCTTCATTCTTAGTCATCAACATATCTTGACAAGCCTTTGCCACATCAGCAGCTGCAGCAGCTGCCGCTTTTGCAGCTGCCGTCGCTTCTTCAGCCAGAGTTGGCTTTTCCTCAATACTTTTATCAAGGTCACTGGCATCTTCTTCATCCAAAACAACCCTGCGGATCCAAGACTTTAGCCTAGGAAGGAGTGACTTCTGCAGATGACACACATCTTGTATCAGTAACTAAATACTGGTAAAAGATAATAGAGCTCATTCAAAATAACTAGTATAACAAATAATCATCAACTCATCACAGTAGAAGGAATTTACAACCAACTTCACTAAAAAAAGGAATTCGTAATTGGATAGTAAAGCAGATCACATGAAGAACTCAGACACTCTAAAATATTTTAGAATGGCTAAGAGCACCATACTTTAAAAACAATAGCTGTCCCAGCACCAGATATGGCCAAAAATCCTATAGCAAGAACTGCATGCGACCAGTGAAATCGTCTGGCCATTGTTGACATAATACCAGATTGAGAAGCTGTCACTGGCTGCATGGCCTGCATAGGGGCCTGAGCTTGAGTATTTGTTGCAGGGGTTGTCTGTGCAGCTGTTGTCAAATGATAGAGAAATCAATTGAATTCACAAAGTAGGGATTTTCTAAACTCTTAGCTTAAATATTATGAGGCTTCTTCAAGTTAGCTAACCTAACATACATCAATGTATCTTACCTTGGTATGTGCTACCCTGATCACTCGCAACAGCAGGAGATGAGTCCTGTAATTATGTACAGAAAGTCAAGCTGCGTGAGAAGCAAAAAGAACCACAAAGAAAGACAAATCAAACAAGTGCATGCACAGAAAGACAGGGATTAGAAGATTTCTCATGCTTCCTCCAATTCAGTGCATCCCTCTCCCTATTAGGTTTATGTACAATTATAATCACTTACAGGTACTCGACGGAATGCTTCATTAATTTCCTCTTTTGTCAGACCTTTCTTCTCAAGAAAATTTCTTCTATGGACAATGGGGGATCCTTTAACTCTTGGATGGGAGAGAAACTTAATAGCATTCTGCACCTGCTCCTCTCTTATAGGTTCAGAATTCACAAATACAGATTTTTTTGGAATTTCTTTTGAGGATTCCAAAGTTGCTTGTGACTCATTCACAACTGCTTGTGCAGGTTCCGAAGCTGTGAAAGAACAAGTTAAACATGTTAAATGGAACTTTGGTAAAATGCACAAACTCTACGCATCAAATCGGATCCTAATATTCAGCCAAGAAATTGAAAAAGTCCCTACACCTGTTCCAGTTGGCAGCAAGCATCAGTATGACACAGGACAAAACTTAGATGTCAAAAGACTGATACATAGTTGAAGAGCATATTATCCAGAGGAACAATGTTTGTAGTACAGAAGACGCCAAAGTACAAATTAGAAATAATATCCTAGTCAACAAGCAAAACAAGTTTACTAAGAGATGCACAAATGTTCACCCTACCCAAGGCAGCCAATGCAATAGATATGCGTCATCCCCGTTTTGGAGGGGCACACACTAAGAAATCGTAAATTTGTGGCACTCAATATAGCAGAAATAACGACAAGTTTGGCACCATACCAATCGAAGATATTGATATCTCACTGAGAACAAAGCCTAGGCAAAAAAAAGAATTTCTTCCTCGGCAATTTTGCAGGAGTTCAGCTTATACGAAATGCCAAGGCTTAATACCTAAGATTTCCTATCATAAATCTTCCAAGGTCTCAATTAAATTCCTGTCCAATTTCCAGACATAATGATTAAAATTTGACGGGTACCTTTTTGCAATGATTCCTAGTTCTTGCTCCATTTCACTTCAATGGTGTGTTATATTCAACTGACCTTCGCTCATCTAAACTCATTGGAACTTAAATATTTCTAACTCATTGAAAGTTAAGTGTACTTAGTTTTTTCCGAAACAAGTCAAAATAAGTTAAATGAAACACGACCTAAACATCTTGACTTTTGATTTTAGAACATATTTCGAAGTTAAGTTCCATGCTCAACTTCCGTTCAATATCATCTTGATAAACTTCGGTTGTTTTAGATGTTAGATTTTCACAATCCGCACAACAACAACATCATATACAATTCACAGATAGACAAACACATCGTCCTCTGCAAAATACAAATAACACTCAGCTTATTAAACTATAATTCTTTATCAATTTCGTCTCAATTTCACTCCTCCAATCACAACTCAAAATCCGCCCTAAATCGCAAAAATCATAACAAAACAAGGTTAAAATACTAAATTATGATTACAAATTAGCCGTGCAACTAAATTAAACAAGAATTATAGCAAATTAAATCAAAATTGAACATGTTTAGCAACATCCAAAAAAATTACAAAAAGAAGAAAGAGTTAAATGAATTCATACAAATGAAAAATGATGAGTAAGAAGTATAGAGGAGAGAGAAAGACCTGGATTAGGTGAATTATTGTCTGCGGGATTAGGTGGAGGTGATTCGCTCGCCATTGCGAACCGACCTCAAAGCATTAAATCAAAACTGTAAAAAATAAAATATCATGAAATAATCCACTACTTAATTCGAATCTTCAATCATGAAATATAACAGTAAACTACAGTGTAAGGGAAGAGAAGGAGGAGAGAGAAAGCTTACTGGAGGAAGAAGACGATGATGGAAGAGTTGAGAAAATTAAGGTCGTCTTCGAATAGTAAATTTATTTCAGTAGACGCCAAAATTCAATCTTTCTCAACCTTGCATAATTGAATAATGTTTTTGTACGAAATGAATTACATTTATCTGTGTTTATAACAAATGAAATGAAGCATCAAGCATGTGTGATTTTTGGCGGTTTAGGACGGAATACAGATGAAGTATATATATTTATAAGGATTATTTTTATTTGCTGTTTAGGACAAATGAAGTATATATATTTATAAGGATTATTTTTATTTGCGGTTTAGGACGGTTGAAGTATATATATTTATAAGGATTAATTTTATTTTTTCTCATTTTCTTAATAATTAGGTCCATTATCTAATTTCATTTTCATACTTTTAAGCGACGGGAGCATTAACTTAACTTGCATTTTTTGTCGCAATTTGAAAACTTGTTCATTATAAGCATGTTCAGGAAAAGTAGTTGTTGTTAGAGCTATTACTATTAGTGGTAAAAGTAACTATTAATTGTTATACTAGCTATCAACAGTCAGATATTAGGTGTTAAAATTTGACTATAAAAATAACTTTATAGTAATTAGTGTTCGGTAAAACTAGCTTTTAGTTTAAAAAATTAACAAAAATAAGCTATATTTCACGTTCAAAACTTACTACCTCTACTCCAAAAGCTAATATTATAGCTTTTTCAAAACACTAGTTTAAACACCAAAAGCTACTCCAAATACAACTTTTTACCATTATTAGAGTTTTGAGTTAATCCAAACACTAATAACTACCTCAAAAGCTACTGTAGAACACGCCCTATAACTCTATGAGCTCAATTAAGTTATGGCATGCCATCTATATGGAGCATGAGCATATAATTGGACAATTGGTGACACTCAATATTGATAATAGTACACAAAAAAGCAACTTTCTGTAAGACGATGACAAAAACCTACTCCATTCATCCCGTAAAACTTCACTGATGTACAAATACCTGGATGATAATTTTCTTTATTGAGCCTGTAAAAGTTAGTCAGAAAATACAAGGTCTTATTGATGAGAGAGAAAGGTAGATGTCGTTGGAGATACTCCAACCCAACTTCAAAAGAAAGATCTTCTCATCCGAAATGAAAAACTTTGAAAAACATAGAAAGTACCAATATATTTAATGTGGAGAGCATTGAGGAAAAATAATTTCAACTTGTGTCATAATTTTTCTCAGCAAGTGTACCGTGCACAAACCATGATAAAAATAAGAATACGTAAAGATGTGATCCATTTTAGCTTCGCAAATCTGCTTGCTATATACTCTAATACACCTGCTAGCTTACTGTTCCTCTGCTGCTCCATCTAAACTCTTTACCTTCTGTTTCAAAATGACCTAGGGGTGCTAATAGAGCTGAGTCAAGTACTCAAGCTAAGTTGAGTCGTGCTCGACTCTACTCGGAAACAGAATAAGTCGATAGTAGACTGAGTTGGGTTTGAGTCGCTTGCAACTAGATATACTCAATTAGCACCCCTAAAATATCCTCTTCTAACAAGTCCAACAGGAAACTCAAAAGTAAATTGCATCATGTAATTCTGAATCCTATGAAAAACAAAGATGGGCATAACCTACAGACCGATGTACCACCGGAAACTGAAGACCAAAAAAAAAGGCACCTCTCTACCAGAAGCAACACCTGAAACTAAAGCTTCACAGGGTTGGAGGCGAAATTGTGATCTTTGATCTATGAGTTTCAGACCTATCAGGTTCATAATCTTATCAAAATTGGGGGTCATTGTACTCTTTGAAGCAGTTTGTCCACTGTAATCTTTTGCTGAGCGGCACTTAGAGACTCAGATTTCATGATTGCATTGCTGACTAGGATCACTGTTGATGGGGAGTCCGCATTCACCTGCAATGATGAGGATATGTGTTTCAGGATATCATGATCCACTTTCAATACAAGGGAAACAGAAGATGTCAAATGCATAAAGGAATGTGACAGGCTTCATGAAGCATGATAGCCGAAAAAGATAAACATCATAAAGATCACAAGAGGCGGTAGCCAGAAAGACAAACTGAGCATGTCCTGTTAAGAGAAAAGGGATGTTTTAAGAATCATACCCAAACTCGGCCGTTTAAACCAACAGCAAGCTCGAACGATAGCTTCTTTCCAAGACCCTCGAGGATTGGACATGTCGGCGAACTCAGAAGCCTAAAGATACAAGGTGGAGACTGGAGCATTAATAAATCTTACAAAAAGGGTTCTCAAACTAAAAATAATCAAACAATTCATATTAAGCACATTAATTAGAATGGAGAACTACATTGTCGAAATATTTTGATCCTGGAACTCTTGTAGCTCTACTTTTGGCAACTAGTTGTCTTTACTTTCCAGGATATTATAATCCAGAAAAGAAAATATATGTTTTGAAACATAAAACAAAATAGTTTGCCTGGGAGGAGAAAGTTCTTACATTCGTGAAAGCCCAGTTGATGTTTCAAACATGAGACCTTCCTTGAGTGGACCAAATTCTGCTGCTTTACCATTTGCTGTATTAACCAAAATAACAGAAATAGGTAAGAAAGTTTCATCACTCTGATTCAACTGAAGCCTCACAAAGTTAGAATGCCCACAACCCACCATCTGTACATGATAGCTCTGGGTTCATGCCAGCATTTGCCTTAACAACACGAGCATAGAGCAAGGTTCCAATCTGCAACAGAAAGCATATGAATATATGATTAAGAAACCAGATATACATACTGCGGATCTTATTTATTGGGGAGGGAAGTGAGAAAAGATGTATCAAAAGCCAGCTTCACAATCTAACAATTTATCACCCATTGAGCATCTACATATCTAATACCTTTATATTTCTTTTTTGTTCCTCACCCCAACCCCACTTTCCAAAGAAGATAGGAAACACACACAAGAGGCAAAAATACCTCTCCGGGCAGATCAACCAGTAATGATCCTGTATAGTAACATACAGAGGATGCTATATAGTAACATACTGACATCCTAGAATTTAAGAGTGTCTAGAAAACCAAAATGATCCTCAATGAGACTCTGTCTCCATATATTCAGAGTGCATTATGCTATCATCATCGGAGCTTGTCAAGAAACACAGGGTCCTTCCAACATTTATAACTTCATAAAAAAAATTCACTATAACAAACTAACACTAATCAACCTATAGTTTATTTCGGAACTAAGCTATGAATGATGAACCAACTGATTTTCATAAAACCAAACATATAGCCGAAAAGGCAATAAAAACAAACTTTCAAGTTGCTTCCTTGGCCTATTTGAGTTTCATAGCAGAGGAGAACAAAATGCCCTTTTCCAGAATACAGAGGAAACATATTGTAAAGATGCAAAAGACTGAAAGAGATCACCCATTTATAACACAAGAGTCAGATGTGGATAAGAAATTGAGGCCTTTTCTAAATCAAAATGGCACTAAACATAGAGGGTAAGAGAAAAAATAAGCAAGATCTCAAACTAATATCTAAAAAGTAGCACACATAGCGAACAATGGTCCATATAGATACCTTTAACTTTACAGAAGTGTCAACAACAAATCGAAAGCTTCAAGTGTACACTCTATGCCCATAAAACTCTGCCCATCTCTCCCATTTCAAGTGTACCACCAAGATAGGTAAGAGTAGAAAACCAAACTAAAACCAGGGGACAGGATCACGAAGTCCAAACCTGGCCGGCTTGGACATGCTCAACAACGTGCCGCACTCATATAGTGGTTCCACCTCAGAATTTTAAGTGCATCAAAGTTTTCCTAGCAAAGAACAATACCTATAAAGGGCCAAAGCCAGCACGCTGCTACCGTTTTAAATTTTGCCCACAACTTTCCTCATTTAAACTGCTTTCAGCCCATCCTTTTCCCAATTAGAATTTCGCTCTTGTCTCCCTCTCTTATTCTCCTTTCTTCCTTACAATCAGAAGCCAAATACCCAGCCTTCATTTCAGGTTTTCCCTCCTCTTTGTTGCTTTTGTGCAGCAAGTTTTCTCATAGCTCATCTCAACATTCACCACTTAAGCTACCATCATCATCGTAACCCACCTGAAATTTCCTTCCATTCTTAGAAATTTAGTATTGAGCTAATGTCTACCACCACTCATGTCTCAAAGAACCTTCCCTTCATATAAAATCTTGCTTTTTCCACCAAATTTTAAA